>NW_028125532.1:0-238498 GCF_965194825.1 Balaenoptera physalus
TCTAGGTAGGCTATCGGGCTTAGCTTCTTCTAAAACCCTGCAGTGTAAGAGGAAGAACTGTGCTTTGGTTACAGCAGGAACGCAAGCTGACTTTCTCCTGTAAGGATGGGGTCTTAAGGTATGACTTTGTAGAAGGAATGCGAAGCAGTTTTGGTTTCTCAGTGCCGCTCAGCCTAGGGCAATGAGGCAGATTTGCATGACTTGTAGGACGTGAGAGAGCACATTTCCTGGAGCTGTTGGAGAGCTGAGGAAATCTAGCTCTTCCAAGGAAGAGTGCAGTGTGTTGGCCTACACACAAATTACACAGAGTGACTGGGAAAGGTTTCCGGGCCTGGATGTTTCTTAGTAGCCCAGTGGAGACTGCCGGTACTCGGTGGTCTTCCAGGGAATAAGGTGCCCACGCGAGGTCCTCGGTGTCTTGAAAAGCTTACTAACCTTAAAAGGAAACAGACCTGAAACTAATGCCTCAAGGACTCCGCTCCAAGCTTCCACTTCGGCAGGGCTATTCTAGGCTTTACCTTGAGGAAATGACTCACGTCAAGTTTCCTTTTAGCTCTAGAGCGTCTCAGGCGAACCTCCCACCCAGGCTATGAAAGCACCCTGTTGATGTAGAGAACACTCGTTCCCTTCCCAGAGCCCTACCTACAGAGACTAGAGACCCGTCCTAAAATTGTTATTTAGGTAGCTTCAAGGCAGCTTGAATGGAGCATTCAAAATGGGTAAGCAAGGCTTGTGCCATAAGTTCCCCGTTTCCAGCGAACATGCAGCCTACCTCCTTGTGATTTCAACCAAGTAAATATACACTCTAGCTACACACTGGTCCCTTCCTTGAATAAAGTTTATTTGGCACGGAATTCTGCGAGTAGCCAACCGCCTCCCCCAGGGAGCGCTCTGGGTAGGCTATCGGGCTTAGCTTCTTCTAAAACCCTGGAGTGTAAGAGGAAGAACTGTGCTTTGGTTACAGCAGGAAAGCAAGCCGACTTTCTCCTGTAAGGATGGGGTCTTAAGGTTTGACTTTAAAGAAGGAATGCGTTGCAGTTTTGGTTTCTCAGTGCCGCTCAGCCTAGGGCAATGAGGGAGATTTGCATGACATATAGGACTTGAGAGAACACATTTCCTGGAGTTGTTGGAGAGCTGAGGAAATCTAGCTCTTCCAAGGAAGAGTGCAGTGTGTTGCCCTACACACAAAATACACAGTGACTGGGAAACGTTTCCGGGCCTGGATGTTTCTTAGTAGCCCTGTGGAGCCTGCTGGTACTCGGTGCTCTTGCAGGGAATAGGGTGCCCACGAGAGGTCCTCGGTGTCTTGAAAAGCTTACTAACCTTAAAAGAAAACAGACCTAAAACAAATGCCACAAGGAAACTGCTGCAAGCTTAGCTTCGGCAGGGCTATTCAAGGCTTTACCTGGAGGAAAGAACTCACGTCAAGTGTCCTTTATCTCTAGGGCGTCTGAGGAGAGGCTCCCACCCAGGCTATGAAAGCACCCTGTTGATGGAGAGAACACTCGTTCCCTTCCCAGAGCCCTGCCTACAATGACTAAAGACTCGTCCTAAAACTGTTATTTAGGTAACTTCAAGGCAGCATGAATGGAGCATTCAAAATGGGAAAGCAAGGCTTGTGCCATAAGGTCCCCTTTTCCAGCGAACACGCGGCCTACCTACTTGTGATTTCTACCAAGTAAATATACACTCTAGCTAAACACTGGTCCCTTCCTTGAACAAAGTTTATTTGGCACGGAGTTCTGCGTGTAGCCAACAGCCTCCCCCAAGGAGCGCTCTAGGTAGGCTATCGGGCTTAGCTTCTTCTAAAACCCTGCAGTGTAAGAGGAAGAACTGTGCTTTGGTTACAGCAGGAACGCAAGCTGACTTTCTCCTGTAAGGATGGGGTCTTAAGGTATGACTTTGTAGAAGGAATGCGAAGCAGTTTTGGTTTCTCAGTGCCGCTCAGCCTAGGGCAATGAGGCAGATTTGCATGACTTGTAGGACGTGAGAGAGCACATTTCCTGGAGCTGTTGGAGAGCTGAGGAAATCTAGCTCTTCCAAGGAAGAGTGCAGTGTGTTGGCCTACACACAAATTACACAGAGTGACTGGGAAAGGTTTCCGGGCCTGGATGTTTCTTAGTAGCCCAGTGGAGACTGCCGGTACTCGGTGGTCTTCCAGGGAATAAGGTGCCCACGCGAGGTCCTCGGTGTCTTGAAAAGCTTACTAACCTTAAAAGGAAACAGACCTGAAACTAATGCCTCAAGGACTCCGCTCCAAGCTTCCACTTCGGCAGGGCTATTCTAGGCTTTACCTTGAGGAAATGACTCACGTCAAGTTTCCTTTTAGCTCTAGAGCGTCTCAGGCGAACCTCCCACCCAGGCTATGAAAGCACCCTGTTGATGTAGAGAACACTCGTTCCCTTCCCAGAGCCCTACCTACAGAGACTAGAGACCCGTCCTAAAATTGTTATTTAGGTAGCTTCAAGGCAGCTTGAATGGAGCATTCAAAATGGGTAAGCAAGGCTTGTGCCATAAGTTCCCCGTTTCCAGCGAACATGCAGCCTACCTCCTTGTGATTTCAACCAAGTAAATATACACTCTAGCTACACACTGGTCCCTTCCTTGAATAAAGTTTATTTGGCACGGAATTCTGCGAGTAGCCAACCGCCTCCCCCAGGGAGCGCTCTGGGTAGGCTATCGGGCTTAGCTTCTTCTAAAACCCTGGAGTGTAAGAGGAAGAACTGTGCTTTGGTTACAGCAGGAAAGCAAGCCGACTTTCTCCTGTAAGGATGGGGTCTTAAGGTTTGACTTTAAAGAAGGAATGCGTTGCAGTTTTGGTTTCTCAGTGCCGCTCAGCCTAGGGCAATGAGGGAGATTTGCATGACATATAGGACTTGAGAGAACACATTTCCTGGAGTTGTTGGAGAGCTGAGGAAATCTAGCTCTTCCAAGGAAGAGTGCAGTGTGTTGCCCTACACACAAAATACACAGTGACTGGGAAACGTTTCCGGGCCTGGATGTTTCTTAGTAGCCCTGTGGAGCCTGCTGGTACTCGGTGCTCTTGCAGGGAATAGGGTGCCCACGAGAGGTCCTCGGTGTCTTGAAAAGCTTACTAACCTTAAAAGAAAACAGACCTAAAACAAATGCCACAAGGAAACTGCTGCAAGCTTAGCTTCGGCAGGGCTATTCAAGGCTTTACCTGGAGGAAAGAACTCACGTCAAGTGTCCTTTATCTCTAGGGCGTCTGAGGAGAGGCTCCCACCCAGGCTATGAAAGCACCCTGTTGATGGAGAGAACACTCGTTCCCTTCCCAGAGCCCTGCCTACAATGACTAAAGACTCGTCCTAAAACTGTTATTTAGGTAACTTCAAGGCAGCATGAATGGAGCATTCAAAATGGGAAAGCAAGGCTTGTGCCATAAGGTCCCCTTTTCCAGCGAACACGCGGCCTACCTACTTGTGATTTCTACCAAGTAAATATACACTCTAGCTAAACACTGGTCCCTTCCTTGAACAAAGTTTATTTGGCACGGAGTTCTGCGTGTAGCCAACAGCCTCCCCCAAGGAGCGCTCTAGGTAGGCTATCGGGCTTAGCTTCTTCTAAAACCCTGCAGTGTAAGAGGAAGAACTGTGCTTTGGTTACAGCAGGAACGCAAGCTGACTTTCTCCTGTAAGGATGGGGTCTTAAGGTATGACTTTGTAGAAGGAATGCGAAGCAGTTTTGGTTTCTCAGTGCCGCTCAGCCTAGGGCAATGAGGCAGATTTGCATGACTTGTAGGACGTGAGAGAGCACATTTCCTGGAGCTGTTGGAGAGCTGAGGAAATCTAGCTCTTCCAAGGAAGAGTGCAGTGTGTTGGCCTACACACAAATTACACAGAGTGACTGGGAAAGGTTTCCGGGCCTGGATGTTTCTTAGTAGCCCAGTGGAGACTGCCGGTACTCGGTGGTCTTCCAGGGAATAAGGTGCCCACGCGAGGTCCTCGGTGTCTTGAAAAGCTTACTAACCTTAAAAGGAAACAGACCTGAAACTAATGCCTCAAGGACTCCGCTCCAAGCTTCCACTTCGGCAGGGCTATTCTAGGCTTTACCTTGAGGAAATGACTCACGTCAAGTTTCCTTTTAGCTCTAGAGCGTCTCAGGCGAACCTCCCACCCAGGCTATGAAAGCACCCTGTTGATGTAGAGAACACTCGTTCCCTTCCCAGAGCCCTACCTACAGAGACTAGAGACCCGTCCTAAAATTGTTATTTAGGTAGCTTCAAGGCAGCTTGAATGGAGCATTCAAAATGGGTAAGCAAGGCTTGTGCCATAAGTTCCCCGTTTCCAGCGAACATGCAGCCTACCTCCTTGTGATTTCAACCAAGTAAATATACACTCTAGCTACACACTGGTCCCTTCCTTGAATAAAGTTTATTTGGCACGGAATTCTGCGAGTAGCCAACCGCCTCCCCCAGGGAGCGCTCTGGGTAGGCTATCGGGCTTAGCTTCTTCTAAAACCCTGGAGTGTAAGAGGAAGAACTGTGCTTTGGTTACAGCAGGAAAGCAAGCCGACTTTCTCCTGTAAGGATGGGGTCTTAAGGTTTGACTTTAAAGAAGGAATGCGTTGCAGTTTTGGTTTCTCAGTGCCGCTCAGCCTAGGGCAATGAGGGAGATTTGCATGACATATAGGACTTGAGAGAACACATTTCCTGGAGTTGTTGGAGAGCTGAGGAAATCTAGCTCTTCCAAGGAAGAGTGCAGTGTGTTGCCCTACACACAAAATACACAGTGACTGGGAAACGTTTCCGGGCCTGGATGTTTCTTAGTAGCCCTGTGGAGCCTGCTGGTACTCGGTGCTCTTGCAGGGAATAGGGTGCCCACGAGAGGTCCTCGGTGTCTTGAAAAGCTTACTAACCTTAAAAGAAAACAGACCTAAAACAAATGCCACAAGGAAACTGCTGCAAGCTTAGCTTCGGCAGGGCTATTCAAGGCTTTACCTGGAGGAAAGAACTCACGTCAAGTGTCCTTTATCTCTAGGGCGTCTGAGGAGAGGCTCCCACCCAGGCTATGAAAGCACCCTGTTGATGGAGAGAACACTCGTTCCCTTCCCAGAGCCCTGCCTACAATGACTAAAGACTCGTCCTAAAACTGTTATTTAGGTAACTTCAAGGCAGCATGAATGGAGCATTCAAAATGGGAAAGCAAGGCTTGTGCCATAAGGTCCCCTTTTCCAGCGAACACGCGGCCTACCTACTTGTGATTTCTACCAAGTAAATATACACTCTAGCTAAACACTGGTCCCTTCCTTGAACAAAGTTTATTTGGCACGGAGTTCTGCGTGTAGCCAACAGCCTCCCCCAAGGAGCGCTCTAGGTAGGCTATCGGGCTTAGCTTCTTCTAAAACCCTGCAGTGTAAGAGGAAGAACTGTGCTTTGGTTACAGCAGGAACGCAAGCTGACTTTCTCCTGTAAGGATGGGGTCTTAAGGTATGACTTTGTAGAAGGAATGCGAAGCAGTTTTGGTTTCTCAGTGCCGCTCAGCCTAGGGCAATGAGGCAGATTTGCATGACTTGTAGGACGTGAGAGAGCACATTTCCTGGAGCTGTTGGAGAGCTGAGGAAATCTAGCTCTTCCAAGGAAGAGTGCAGTGTGTTGGCCTACACACAAATTACACAGAGTGACTGGGAAAGGTTTCCGGGCCTGGATGTTTCTTAGTAGCCCAGTGGAGACTGCCGGTACTCGGTGGTCTTCCAGGGAATAAGGTGCCCACGCGAGGTCCTCGGTGTCTTGAAAAGCTTACTAACCTTAAAAGGAAACAGACCTGAAACTAATGCCTCAAGGACTCCGCTCCAAGCTTCCACTTCGGCAGGGCTATTCTAGGCTTTACCTTGAGGAAATGACTCACGTCAAGTTTCCTTTTAGCTCTAGAGCGTCTCAGGCGAACCTCCCACCCAGGCTATGAAAGCACCCTGTTGATGTAGAGAACACTCGTTCCCTTCCCAGAGCCCTACCTACAGAGACTAGAGACCCGTCCTAAAATTGTTATTTAGGTAGCTTCAAGGCAGCTTGAATGGAGCATTCAAAATGGGTAAGCAAGGCTTGTGCCATAAGTTCCCCGTTTCCAGCGAACATGCAGCCTACCTCCTTGTGATTTCAACCAAGTAAATATACACTCTAGCTACACACTGGTCCCTTCCTTGAATAAAGTTTATTTGGCACGGAATTCTGCGAGTAGCCAACCGCCTCCCCCAGGGAGCGCTCTGGGTAGGCTATCGGGCTTAGCTTCTTCTAAAACCCTGGAGTGTAAGAGGAAGAACTGTGCTTTGGTTACAGCAGGAAAGCAAGCCGACTTTCTCCTGTAAGGATGGGGTCTTAAGGTTTGACTTTAAGGAAGGAATGCGTTGCAGTTTTGGTTTCTCAGTGCCGCTCAGCCTAGGGCAATGAGGGAGATTTGCATGACATATAGGACTTGAGAGAACACATTTCCTGGAGTTGTTGGAGAGCTGAGGAAATCTAGCTCTTCCAAGGAAGAGTGCAGTGTGTTGCCCTACACACAAAATACACAGTGACTGGGAAACGTTTCCGGGCCTGGATGTTTCTTAGTAGCCCTGTGGAGCCTGCTGGTACTCGGTGCTCTTGCAGGGAATAGGGTGCCCACGAGAGGTCCTCGGTGTCTTGAAAAGCTTACTAACCTTAAAAGAAAACAGACCTAAAACAAATGCCACAAGGAAACTGCTGCAAGCTTAGCTTCGGCAGGGCTATTCAAGGCTTTACCTGGAGGAAAGAACTCACGTCAAGTGTCCTTTATCTCTAGGGCGTCTGAGGAGAGGCTCCCACCCAGGCTATGAAAGCACCCTGTTGATGGAGAGAACACTCGTTCCCTTCCCAGAGCCCTGCCTACAATGACTAAAGACTCGTCCTAAAACTGTTATTTAGGTAACTTCAAGGCAGCATGAATGGAGCATTCAAAATGGGAAAGCAAGGCTTGTGCCATAAGGTCCCCTTTTCCAGCGAACACGCGGCCTACCTACTTGTGATTTCTACCAAGTAAATATACACTCTAGCTAAACACTGGTCCCTTCCTTGAACAAAGTTTATTTGGCACGGAGTTCTGCGTGTAGCCAACAGCCTCCCCCAAGGAGCGCTCTAGGTAGGCTATCGGGCTTAGCTTCTTCTAAAACCCTGCAGTGTAAGAGGAAGAACTGTGCTTTGGTTACAGCAGGAACGCAAGCTGACTTTCTCCTGTAAGGATGGGGTCTTAAGGTATGACTTTGTAGAAGGAATGCGAAGCAGTTTTGGTTTCTCAGTGCCGCTCAGCCTAGGGCAATGAGGCAGATTTGCATGACTTGTAGGACGTGAGAGAGCACATTTCCTGGAGCTGTTGGAGAGCTGAGGAAATCTAGCTCTTCCAAGGAAGAGTGCAGTGTGTTGGCCTACACACAAATTACACAGAGTGACTGGGAAAGGTTTCCGGGCCTGGATGTTTCTTAGTAGCCCAGTGGAGACTGCCGGTACTCGGTGGTCTTCCAGGGAATAAGGTGCCCACGCGAGGTCCTCGGTGTCTTGAAAAGCTTACTAACCTTAAAAGGAAACAGACCTGAAACTAATGCCTCAAGGACTCCGCTCCAAGCTTCCACTTCGGCAGGGCTATTCTAGGCTTTACCTTGAGGAAATGACTCACGTCAAGTTTCCTTTTAGCTCTAGAGCGTCTCAGGCGAACCTCCCACCCAGGCTATGAAAGCACCCTGTTGATGTAGAGAACACTCGTTCCCTTCCCAGAGCCCTACCTACAGAGACTAGAGACCCGTCCTAAAATTGTTATTTAGGTAGCTTCAAGGCAGCTTGAATGGAGCATTCAAAATGGGTAAGCAAGGCTTGTGCCATAAGTTCCCCGTTTCCAGCGAACATGCAGCCTACCTCCTTGTGATTTCAACCAAGTAAATATACACTCTAGCTACACACTGGTCCCTTCCTTGAATAAAGTTTATTTGGCACGGAATTCTGCGAGTAGCCAACCGCCTCCCCCAGGGAGCGCTCTGGGTAGGCTATCGGGCTTAGCTTCTTCTAAAACCCTGGAGTGTAAGAGGAAGAACTGTGCTTTGGTTACAGCAGGAAAGCAAGCCGACTTTCTCCTGTAAGGATGGGGTCTTAAGGTTTGACTTTAAGGAAGGAATGCGTTGCAGTTTTGGTTTCTCAGTGCCGCTCAGCCTAGGGCAATGAGGGAGATTTGCATGACATATAGGACTTGAGAGAACACATTTCCTGGAGTTGTTGGAGAGCTGAGGAAATCTAGCTCTTCCAAGGAAGAGTGCAGTGTGTTGCCCTACACACAAAATACACAGTGACTGGGAAACGTTTCCGGGCCTGGATGTTTCTTAGTAGCCCTGTGGAGCCTGCTGGTACTCGGTGCTCTTGCAGGGAATAGGGTGCCCACGAGAGGTCCTCGGTGTCTTGAAAAGCTTACTAACCTTAAAAGAAAACAGACCTAAAACAAATGCCACAAGGAAACTGCTGCAAGCTTAGCTTCGGCAGGGCTATTCAAGGCTTTACCTGGAGGAAAGAACTCACGTCAAGTGTCCTTTATCTCTAGGGCGTCTGAGGAGAGGCTCCCACCCAGGCTATGAAAGCACCCTGTTGATGGAGAGAACACTCGTTCCCTTCCCAGAGCCCTGCCTACAATGACTAAAGACTCGTCCTAAAACTGTTATTTAGGTAACTTCAAGGCAGCATGAATGGAGCATTCAAAATGGGAAAGCAAGGCTTGTGCCATAAGGTCCCCTTTTCCAGCGAACACGCGGCCTACCTACTTGTGATTTCTACCAAGTAAATATACACTCTAGCTAAACACTGGTCCCTTCCTTGAACAAAGTTTATTTGGCACGGAGTTCTGCGTGTAGCCAACAGCCTCCCCCAAGGAGCGCTCTAGGTAGGCTATCGGGCTTAGCTTCTTCTAAAACCCTGCAGTGTAAGAGGAAGAACTGTGCTTTGGTTACAGCAGGAACGCAAGCTGACTTTCTCCTGTAAGGATGGGGTCTTAAGGTATGACTTTGTAGAAGGAATGCGAAGCAGTTTTGGTTTCTCAGTGCCGCTCAGCCTAGGGCAATGAGGCAGATTTGCATGACTTGTAGGACGTGAGAGAGCACATTTCCTGGAGCTGTTGGAGAGCTGAGGAAATCTAGCTCTTCCAAGGAAGAGTGCAGTGTGTTGGCCTACACACAAATTACACAGAGTGACTGGGAAAGGTTTCCGGGCCTGGATGTTTCTTAGTAGCCCAGTGGAGACTGCCGGTACTCGGTGGTCTTCCAGGGAATAAGGTGCCCACGCGAGGTCCTCGGTGTCTTGAAAAGCTTACTAACCTTAAAAGGAAACAGACCTGAAACTAATGCCTCAAGGACTCCGCTCCAAGCTTCCACTTCGGCAGGGCTATTCTAGGCTTTACCTTGAGGAAATGACTCACGTCAAGTTTCCTTTTAGCTCTAGAGCGTCTCAGGCGAACCTCCCACCCAGGCTATGAAAGCACCCTGTTGATGTAGAGAACACTCGTTCCCTTCCCAGAGCCCTACCTACAGAGACTAGAGACCCGTCCTAAAATTGTTATTTAGGTAGCTTCAAGGCAGCTTGAATGGAGCATTCAAAATGGGTAAGCAAGGCTTGTGCCATAAGTTCCCCGTTTCCAGCGAACATGCAGCCTACCTCCTTGTGATTTCAACCAAGTAAATATACACTCTAGCTACACACTGGTCCCTTCCTTGAATAAAGTTTATTTGGCACGGAATTCTGCGAGTAGCCAACCGCCTCCCCCAGGGAGCGCTCTGGGTAGGCTATCGGGCTTAGCTTCTTCTAAAACCCTGGAGTGTAAGAGGAAGAACTGTGCTTTGGTTACAGCAGGAAAGCAAGCCGACTTTCTCCTGTAAGGATGGGGTCTTAAGGTTTGACTTTAAAGAAGGAATGCGTTGCAGTTTTGGTTTCTCAGTGCCGCTCAGCCTAGGGCAATGAGGGAGATTTGCATGACATATAGGACTTGAGAGAACACATTTCCTGGAGTTGTTGGAGAGCTGAGGAAATCTAGCTCTTCCAAGGAAGAGTGCAGTGTGTTGCCCTACACACAAAATACACAGTGACTGGGAAACGTTTCCGGGCCTGGATGTTTCTTAGTAGCCCTGTGGAGCCTGCTGGTACTCGGTGCTCTTGCAGGGAATAGGGTGCCCACGAGAGGTCCTCGGTGTCTTGAAAAGCTTACTAACCTTAAAAGAAAACAGACCTAAAACAAATGCCACAAGGAAACTGCTGCAAGCTTAGCTTCGGCAGGGCTATTCAAGGCTTTACCTGGAGGAAAGAACTCACGTCAAGTGTCCTTTATCTCTAGGGCGTCTGAGGAGAGGCTCCCACCCAGGCTATGAAAGCACCCTGTTGATGGAGAGAACACTCGTTCCCTTCCCAGAGCCCTGCCTACAATGACTAAAGACTCGTCCTAAAACTGTTATTTAGGTAACTTCAAGGCAGCATGAATGGAGCATTCAAAATGGGAAAGCAAGGCTTGTGCCATAAGGTCCCCTTTTCCAGCGAACACGCGGCCTACCTACTTGTGATTTCTACCAAGTAAATATACACTCTAGCTAAACACTGGTCCCTTCCTTGAACAAAGTTTATTTGGCACGGAGTTCTGCGTGTAGCCAACAGCCTCCCCCAAGGAGCGCTCTAGGTAGGCTATCGGGCTTAGCTTCTTCTAAAACCCTGCAGTGTAAGAGGAAGAACTGTGCTTTGGTTACAGCAGGAACGCAAGCTGACTTTCTCCTGTAAGGATGGGGTCTTAAGGTATGACTTTGTAGAAGGAATGCGAAGCAGTTTTGGTTTCTCAGTGCCGCTCAGCCTAGGGCAATGAGGCAGATTTGCATGACTTGTAGGACGTGAGAGAGCACATTTCCTGGAGCTGTTGGAGAGCTGAGGAAATCTAGCTCTTCCAAGGAAGAGTGCAGTGTGTTGGCCTACACACAAATTACACAGAGTGACTGGGAAAGGTTTCCGGGCCTGGATGTTTCTTAGTAGCCCAGTGGAGACTGCCGGTACTCGGTGGTCTTCCAGGGAATAAGGTGCCCACGCGAGGTCCTCGGTGTCTTGAAAAGCTTACTAACCTTAAAAGGAAACAGACCTGAAACTAATGCCTCAAGGACTCCGCTCCAAGCTTCCACTTCGGCAGGGCTATTCTAGGCTTTACCTTGAGGAAATGACTCACGTCAAGTTTCCTTTTAGCTCTAGAGCGTTTCAGGCGAACCTCCCACCCAGGCTATGAAAGCACCCTGTTGATGTAGAGAACACTCGTTCCCTTCCCAGAGCCCTACCTACAGAGACTAGAGACCCGTCCTAAAATTGTTATTTAGGTAGCTTCAAGGCAGCTTGAATGGAGCATTCAAAATGGGTAAGCAAGGCTTGTGCCATAAGTTCCCCGTTTCCAGCGAACATGCAGCCTACCTCCTTGTGATTTCAACCAAGTAAATATACACTCTAGCTACACACTGGTCCCTTCCTTGAATAAAGTTTATTTGGCACGGAATTCTGCGAGTAGCCAACCGCCTCCCCCAGGGAGCGCTCTGGGTAGGCTATCGGGCTTAGCTTCTTCTAAAACCCTGGAGTGTAAGAGGAAGAACTGTGCTTTGGTTACAGCAGGAAAGCAAGCCGACTTTCTCCTGTAAGGATGGGGTCTTAAGGTTTGACTTTAAGGAAGGAATGCGTTGCAGTTTTGGTTTCTCAGTGCCGCTCAGCCTAGGGCAATGAGGGAGATTTGCATGACATATAGGACTTGAGAGAACACATTTCCTGGAGTTGTTGGAGAGCTGAGGAAATCTAGCTCTTCCAAGGAAGAGTGCAGTGTGTTGCCCTACACACAAAATACACAGTGACTGGGAAACGTTTCCGGGCCTGGATGTTTCTTAGTAGCCCTGTGGAGCCTGCTGGTACTCGGTGCTCTTGCAGGGAATAGGGTGCCCACGAGAGGTCCTCGGTGTCTTGAAAAGCTTACTAACCTTAAAAGAAAACAGACCTAAAACAAATGCCACAAGGAAACTGCTGCAAGCTTAGCTTCGGCAGGGCTATTCAAGGCTTTACCTGGAGGAAAGAACTCACGTCAAGTGTCCTTTATCTCTAGGGCGTCTGAGGAGAGGCTCCCACCCAGGCTATGAAAGCACCCTGTTGATGGAGAGAACACTCGTTCCCTTCCCAGAGCCCTGCCTACAATGACTAAAGACTCGTCCTAAAACTGTTATTTAGGTAACTTCAAGGCAGCATGAATGGAGCATTCAAAATGGGAAAGCAAGGCTTGTGCCATAAGGTCCCCTTTTCCAGCGAACACGCGGCCTACCTACTTGTGATTTCTACCAAGTAAATATACACTCTAGCTAAACACTGGTCCCTTCCTTGAACAAAGTTTATTTGGCACGGAGTTCTGCGTGTAGCCAACAGCCTCCCCCAAGGAGCGCTCTAGGTAGGCTATCGGGCTTAGCTTCTTCTAAAACCCTGCAGTGTAAGAGGAAGAACTGTGCTTTGGTTACAGCAGGAACGCAAGCTGACTTTCTCCTGTAAGGATGGGGTCTTAAGGTATGACTTTGTAGAAGGAATGCGAAGCAGTTTTGGTTTCTCAGTGCCGCTCAGCCTAGGGCAATGAGGCAGATTTGCATGACTTGTAGGACGTGAGAGAGCACATTTCCTGGAGCTGTTGGAGAGCTGAGGAAATCTAGCTCTTCCAAGGAAGAGTGCAGTGTGTTGGCCTACACACAAATTACACAGAGTGACTGGGAAAGGTTTCCGGGCCTGGATGTTTCTTAGTAGCCCAGTGGAGACTGCCGGTACTCGGTGGTCTTCCAGGGAATAAGGTGCCCACGCGAGGTCCTCGGTGTCTTGAAAAGCTTACTAACCTTAAAAGGAAACAGACCTGAAACTAATGCCTCAAGGACTCCGCTCCAAGCTTCCACTTCGGCAGGGCTATTCTAGGCTTTACCTTGAGGAAATGACTCACGTCAAGTTTCCTTTTAGCTCTAGAGCGTCTCAGGCGAACCTCCCACCCAGGCTATGAAAGCACCCTGTTGATGTAGAGAACACTCGTTCCCTTCCCAGAGCCCTACCTACAGAGACTAGAGACCCGTCCTAAAATTGTTATTTAGGTAGCTTCAAGGCAGCTTGAATGGAGCATTCAAAATGGGTAAGCAAGGGTTGTGCCATAAGTTCCCCGTTTCCAGCGAACATGCAGCCTACCTCCTTGTGATTTCAACCAAGTAAATATACACTCTAGCTACACACTGGTCCCTTCCTTGAATAAAGTTTATTTGGCACGGAATTCTGCGAGTAGCCAACCGCCTCCCCCAGGGAGCGCTCTGGGTAGGCTATCGGGCTTAGCTTCTTCTAAAACCCTGGAGTGTAAGAGGAAGAACTGTGCTTTGGTTACAGCAGGAAAGCAAGCCGACTTTCTCCTGTAAGGATGGGGTCTTAAGGTTTGACTTTAAAGAAGGAATGCGTTGCAGTTTTGGTTTCTCAGTGCCGCTCAGCCTAGGGCAATGAGGGAGATTTGCATGACATATAGGACTTGAGAGAACACATTTCCTGGAGTTGTTGGAGAGCTGAGGAAATCTAGCTCTTCCAAGGAAGAGTGCAGTGTGTTGCCCTACACACAAAATACACAGTGACTGGGAAACGTTTCCGGGCCTGGATGTTTCTTAGTAGCCCTGTGGAGCCTGCTGGTACTCGGTGCTCTTGCAGGGAATAGGGTGCCCACGAGAGGTCCTCGGTGTCTTGAAAAGCTTACTAACCTTAAAAGAAAACAGACCTAAAACAAATGCCACAAGGAAACTGCTGCAAGCTTAGCTTCGGCAGGGCTATTCAAGGCTTTACCTGGAGGAAAGAACTCACGTCAAGTGTCCTTTATCTCTAGGGCGTCTGAGGAGAGGCTCCCACCCAGGCTATGAAAGCACCCTGTTGATGGAGAGAACACTCGTTCCCTTCCCAGAGCCCTGCCTACAATGACTAAAGACTCGTCCTAAAACTGTTATTTAGGTAACTTCAAGGCAGCATGAATGGAGCATTCAAAATGGGAAAGCAAGGCTTGTGCCATAAGGTCCCCTTTTCCAGCGAACACGCGGCCTACCTACTTGTGATTTCTACCAAGTAAATATACACTCTAGCTAAACACTGGTCCCTTCCTTGAACAAAGTTTATTTGGCACGGAGTTCTGCGTGTAGCCAACAGCCTCCCCCAAGGAGCGCTCTAGGTAGGCTATCGGGCTTAGCTTCTTCTAAAACCCTGCAGTGTAAGAGGAAGAACTGTGCTTTGGTTACAGCAGGAACGCAAGCCGACTTTCTCCTGTAAGGATGGGGTCTTAAGGCATGACTTTGTAGCAGGAATGCGAAGCAGTTTTGGTTTCTCAGTGCCGCTCAGCCTAGGGCAATGAGGCAGATTTGCATGACTTGTAGGACGTGAGAGAGCACATTTCCTGGAGCTGTTGGAGAGCTGAGGAAATCTAGCTCTTCCAAGGAAGAGTGCAGTGTGTTGGCCTACACACAAATTACACAGAGTGACTGGGAAAGGTTTCCGGGCCTGGATGTTTCTTAGTAGCCCAGTGGAGACTGCCGGTACTCGGTGGTCTTCCAGGGAATAAGGTGCCCACGCGAGGTCCTCGGTGTCTTGAAAAGCTTACTAACCTTAAAAGGAAACAGACCTGAAACTAATGCCTCAAGGACTCCGCTCCAAGCTTCCACTTCGGCAGGGCTATTCTAGGCTTTACCTTGAGGAAATGACTCACGTCAAGTTTCCTTTTAGCTCTAGAGCGTCTCAGGCGAACCTCCCACCCAGGCTATGAAAGCACCCTGTTGATGTAGAGAACACTCGTTCCCTTCCCAGAGCCCTACCTACAGAGACTAGAGACCCGTCCTAAAATTGTTATTTAGGTAGCTTCAAGGCAGCTTGAATGGAGCATTCAAAATGGGTAAGCAAGGCTTGTGCCATAAGTTCCCCGTTTCCAGCGAACATGCAGCCTACCTCCTTGTGATTTCAACCAAGTAAATATACACTCTAGCTACACACTGGTCCCTTCCTTGAATAAAGTTTATTTGGCACGGAATTCTGCGAGTAGCCAACCGCCTCCCCCAGGGAGCGCTCTGGGTAGGCTATCGGGCTTAGCTTCTTCTAAAACCCTGGAGTGTAAGAGGAAGAACTGTGCTTTGGTTACAGCAGGAAAGCAAGCCGACTTTCTCCTGTAAGGATGGGGTCTTAAGGTTTGACTTTAAAGAAGGAATGCGTTGCAGTTTTGGTTTCTCAGTGCCGCTCAGCCTAGGGCAATGAGGGAGATTTGCATGACATATAGGACTTGAGAGAACACATTTCCTGGAGTTGTTGGAGAGCTGAGGAAATCTAGCTCTTCCAAGGAAGAGTGCAGTGTGTTGCCCTACACACAAAATACACAGTGACTGGGAAACGTTTCCGGGCCTGGATGTTTCTTAGTAGCCCTGTGGAGCCTGCTGGTACTCGGTGCTCTTGCAGGGAATAGGGTGCCCACGAGAGGTCCTCGGTGTCTTGAAAAGCTTACTAACCTTAAAAGAAAACAGACCTAAAACAAATGCCACAAGGAAACTGCTGCAAGCTTAGCTTCGGCAGGGCTATTCAAGGCTTTACCTGGAGGAAAGAACTCACGTCAAGTGTCCTTTATCTCTAGGGCGTCTGAGGAGAGGCTCCCACCCAGGCTATGAAAGCACCCTGTTGATGGAGAGAACACTCGTTCCCTTCCCAGAGCCCTGCCTACAATGACTAAAGACTCGTCCTAAAACTGTTATTTAGGTAACTTCAAGGCAGCATGAATGGAGCATTCAAAATGGGAAAGCAAGGCTTGTGCCATAAGGTCCCCTTTTCCAGCGAACACGCGGCCTACCTACTTGTGATTTCTACCAAGTAAATATACACTCTAGCTAAACACTGGTCCCTTCCTTGAACAAAGTTTATTTGGCACGGAGTTCTGCGTGTAGCCAACAGCCTCCCCCAAGGAGCGCTCTAGGTAGGCTATCGGGCTTAGCTTCTTCTAAAACCCTGCAGTGTAAGAGGAAGAACTGTGCTTTGGTTACAGCAGGAACGCAAGCCGACTTTCTCCTGTAAGGATGGGGTCTTAAGGCATGACTTTGTAGCAGGAATGCGAAGCAGTTTTGGTTTCTCAGTGCCGCTCAGCCTAGGGCAATGAGGCAGATTTGCATGACTTGTAGGACGTGAGAGAGCACATTTCCTGGAGCTGTTGGAGAGCTGAGGAAATCTAGCTCTTCCAAGGAAGAGTGCAGTGTGTTGGCCTACACACAAATTACACAGAGTGACTGGGAAAGGTTTCCGGGCCTGGATGTTTCTTAGTAGCCCAGTGGAGACTGCCGGTACTCGGTGGTCTTCCAGGGAATAAGGTGCCCACGCGAGGTCCTCGGTGTCTTGAAAAGCTTACTAACCTTAAAAGGAAACAGACCTGAAACTAATGCCTCAAGGACTCCGCTCCAAGCTTCCACTTCGGCAGGGCTATTCTAGGCTTTACCTTGAGGAAATGACTCACGTCAAGTTTCCTTTTAGCTCTAGAGCGTCTCAGGCGAACCTCCCACCCAGGCTATGAAAGCACCCTGTTGATGTAGAGAACACTCGTTCCCTTCCCAGAGCCCTACCTACAGAGACTAGAGACCCGTCCTAAAATTGTTATTTAGGTAGCTTCAAGGCAGCTTGAATGGAGCATTCAAAATGGGTAAGCAAGGCTTGTGCCATAAGTTCCCCGTTTCCAGCGAACATGCAGCCTACCTCCTTGTGATTTCAACCAAGTAAATATACACTCTAGCTACACACTGGTCCCTTCCTTGAATAAAGTTTATTTGGCACGGAATTCTGCGAGTAGCCAACCGCCTCCCCCAGGGAGCGCTCTGGGTAGGCTATCGGGCTTAGCTTCTTCTAAAACCCTGGAGTGTAAGTGGAAGAACTGTGCTTTGGTTACAGCAGGAAAGCAAGCCGACTTTCTCCTGTAAGGATGGGGTCTTAAGGTTTGACTTTAAAGAAGGAATGCGTTGCAGTTTTGGTTTCTCAGTGCCGCTCAGCCTAGGGCAATGAGGGAGATTTGCATGACATATAGGACTTGAGAGAACACATTTCCTGGAGTTGTTGGAGAGCTGAGGAAATCTAGCTCTTCCAAGGAAGAGTGCAGTGTGTTGCCCTACACACAAAATACACAGTGACTGGGAAACGTTTCCGGTCCTGGGTGTTTCTTAGTAGCCCAGTGGAGCCTGCTGGTACAAGGTGCTCTTGCAGGGAATAGGGTGCCCACGAGAGGTCCTCGGTGTCTTGAAAAGCTTACTAACCTTAAAAGAAAACAGACCTAAAACAAATGCCACAAGGAAACTGCTGCAAGCTTAGCTTCGGCAGGGCTATTCAAGGCTTTACCTGGAGGAAAGAACTCACGTCAAGTGTCCTTTATCTCTAGGGCGTCTGAGGAGAGGCTCCCACCCAGGCTATGAAAGCACCCTGTTGATGCAGAGAACACTCGTTCCCTTCCCAGAGCCCTGCCTACAATGACTAAAGACTCGTCCTAAAACTGTTATTTAGGTAACTTCAAGGCAGCATGAATGGAGCATTCAAAATGGGAAAGCAAGGCTTGTGCCATAAGGTCCCCGTTTCCAGCGAACACGCGGCCTACCTACTTGTGATTTCTACCAAGTAAATATACACTCTAGCTAAACACTGGTCCCTTCCTTGAATAAAGTTTATTTGGCACGGAGTTCTGCGTGTAGCCAACAGCCTCCCCCAAGGAGCGCTCTAGGTAGGCTATCGGGCTTAGCTTCTTCTAAAACCCTGCAGTGTAAGAGGAAGAACTGTGCTTTGGTTACAGCAGGAACGCAAGCCGACTTTCTCCTGTAAGGATGGGGTCTTAAGGCATGACTTTGTAGCAGGAATGCGAAGCAGTTTTGGTTTCTCAGTGCCGCTCAGCCTAGGGCAATGAGGGAGATTTGCATGACATATAAGACTTGAGAGAACACATTTCCTGGAGTTGTTGGAGAGCTGAGGAAATCTAGCTCTTCCAAGGAAGAGTGTAGTGTGTTGGCCTACACACAAAATACAAAGAGTGACTGGGAAAAGTTTCCGGGCCAGGATGTTTCTTAGTAGCCCAGTGGAGCCTGCCGGTACTCGGTGTTCTTGCAGGGAAGAGGGTGCCCACGCGAGGTCCTCGGGGTCTTCAAAAGCTTACTAACCATAAAAGGAAACAGACCTGAAACTAATGCCTCAAGGACTCCGCTCCAAGCTTCCACTTCGGCAGGGCTATTCTAGGCTTTACCTTGAGGAAAGGACTCACGTCAAGTTCCCTTTTAGCTCTAGAGCGTCTCAGGCGAGGCTCCCACCCAGTCTATGAAAGCACCCTGTTGATGTAGAGAACACTCGTTCGCTTCCCAGAGCCCTGCCTACAGACACTGGAGACCCGTCCTAAAATTGTAATTTAGATAACTTCAATGCACCTTGAATGGAGCATTCAAAATGGGTAAGCAAGGCTTGTGCCATAAGTTCCCCGTTTCCAGCGAACATGCAGCCTACCTCCTTGTGATTTCTACCAAGTAAATATACACTCTAGCTACACACTGGTCCCTTCCTTGAATAAAGTTTATTTGGCACGGAATTCTGCGTGTAGCCAACCGCCTCCCCCAGGGAGCGCTCTGGCTAGGCTATCGGGCTTAGCTTCTTCTAAAACCCTGGAGTGTAAGAGGAAGAACTGTGCTTTGGTTACAGCAGGAAAGCAAGCCAACTTTCTCCTGTAAGGATTGGGTCTTAAGGTTTGACTTTAAAGAAGGAATGCGTTGCAGTTTTGGTTTCTCAGTGCCGCTCGGCCTAGGGCAATGAGGGAGATTTGCATGACATATAGGACTTGAGAGAACACATTTCCTGGAGCTGTTGGAGAGCTGAGGAAATCTAGCTCTTCCAAGGAAGAGTGCAGTGTGTTGGCCTACACACAAAATACACAGTGACTGGGAAATATTTCCGGGCCTGGATGTTTCTTAGTAGCCCAGTGGAGCCTGCTGGTACTCGGTGTTCTTGCAGGGAATAGGGTGCCCACGAGAGGTCCTCGGTGTCTTGAAAAGCTTACTAAACTTAAAAGAAAACAGACCTAAAACAAATGCCACAAGGAAACTGCTGCAAGCTTAGCTTCGGCAGGGCTATTCAAGGCTTTACCTGGAGGAAAGAACTCACGTCAAGTGTCCTTTATCTCTAGGGCGTCTGAGGAGAGGCTGCCACCCAGGCTATGAAAGCACCCTGTTGATGCAGAGAACACTCGTTCCCTTCCCAGAGCACTTCCTACAATGACTAAAGACTCGTCCTAAAACTGTTATTTAGTTAACTTCAAGGCAGCATGAATGGAGAATTCAAAATGGGAAAGCAAGACTTGTGCCATAAGGTCCCCTTTTCCAGCGAACACGCGGCCTTCCTACTTGTGATTTCTACCAAGTAAATATACACTCTAGCTAAACACTGGTCCCTTCCTTGAATAAAGTTTATTTGGCACGGAGTTCTGCGTGTAGCCAACAGCCTCCCCCAAGGAGCGCTCTAGGTAGGCTATCGGGCTTAGCTTCTTCTAAAACCCTGCAGTGTAAGAGGAAGAACTGTGCTTTGGTTACAGCAGGAACGCAAGCTGACTTTCTCCTGTAAGGATGGGGTCTTAAGGTATGACTTTGTAGAAGGAATGCGAAGCAGTTTTGGTTTCTCAGTGCCGCTCAGCCTAGGGCAATGAGGCAGATTTGCATGACTTGTAGGACGTGAGAGAGCACATTTCCTGGAGCTGTTGGAGAGCTGAGGAAATCTAGCTCTTCCAAGGAAGAGTGCAGTGTGTTGGCCTACACACAAAATACACAGAGTGACTGGGAAAGGTTTCCGGGCCTGGATGTTTCTTAGTAGCCCAGTGGAGACTGCCGGTACTCGGTGGTCTTCCAGGGAATAAGGTGCCCACGCGAGGTCCTCGGTGTCTTGAAAAGCTTACTAACCTTAAAAGGAAAGAGACCTGAAACTAATGCCTCAAGGACTCCGCTCCAAGCTTCCACTTCGGCAGGGCTATTCTAGGCTTTACCTTGAGGAAAGGACTCACGTCAAGTTTCCTTTTAGCTGTAGAGCGTCTGAGCAGAGGCTCCCACCCAGGCAATGAAAGCACCTTGTTGATGTAGAGAACACTCGTTCCCTTCCCAGAGCCCTGCCTACAGAGACTAGAGACCCGTCCTAATATTGTTATTTAGGTAGCTTCAAGGCAGCTTGAATGGAGCATTCAAAATGGGTAAGCAAGGCTTGTGCCATAAGTTCCCCGTTTCCAGCGAACATGCAGCCTACCTCCTTGTGATTTCAACCAAGTAAATATACACTCTAGCTACACACTGGTCCCTTCCTTGAATAAAGTTTATTTGGCACGGAATTCTGCGTGTAGCCAACCGCCTCCCCCAGGGAGCGCTCTGGGTAGGCTATCGGGCTTAGCTTCTTCTAAAACCCTGGAGTGTAAGAGGAAGAACTGTGCTTTGGTTACAACAGGAACGCAAGCCGACTTTCTCCTGTAAGGATGGGGTCTTAAGGTTTGACTTTAAAGAAGGAATGCGTTGCAGTTTTGGTTTCTCAGTGCCGCTCAGCCTAGGGCAATGAGGGAGATTTGCATGACATATAGGACTTGAGAGAACACATTTCCTGGAGCTGTTGGAGAGCTGAGGAAATCTAGCTCTTCCAAGGAAGAGTGCAGTGTGTTGCCCTACACACAAAATACACAGTGACTGGGAAACGTTTCCGGGCCTGGGTGTTTCTTAGTAGCCCAGTGGAGCCTGCTGGTACAAGGTGCTCTTGCAGGGAATAGGGTGCCCACGAGAGGTCCTCGGTGTCTTGAAAAGCTTACTAACCTTAAAAGAAAACAGACCTAAAACAAATGCCACAAGGAAACTGCTGCAAGCTTAGCTTCGGCAGGGCTATTCAAGGCTTTATCTGGAGGAAAGAACTCACGTCAAGTGTCCTTTATCTCTAGGGCGTCTGAGGAGAGGCTCCCACCCAGGCTATGAAAGCACCCTGTTGATGGAGAGAACACTCGTTCCCTTCCCAGAGCCCTGCCTACAATGACTAAAGACTCGTCCTAAAACTGTTATTTAGGTAACTTCAAGGCAGCATGAATGGAGCATTCAAAATGGGAAAGCAAGGCTTGTGCCATAAGGTCCCCGTTTCCAGCGAACACGCGGCCTACCTACTTGTGATTTCTACCAAGTAAATATACACTCTAGCTAAACACTGGTCCCTTCCTTGAATAAAGTTTATTTGGCACGGAGTTCTGCGTGTAGCCAACAGCCTCCCCCAAGGAGCGCTCTAGGTAGGCTATCGGGCTTAGCTTCTTCTAAAACCCTGCAGTGTAAGAGGAAGAACTGTGCTTTGGTTACAGCAGGAACGCAAGCCGACTTTCTCCTGTAAGGATGGGGTCTTAAGGCATGACTTTGTAGCAGGAATGCGAAGCAGTTTTGGTTTCTCAGTGCCGCTCAGCCTAGGGCAATGAGGGAGATTTGCATGACATATAAGACTTGAGAGAACACATTTCCTGGAGTTGTTGGAGAGCTGAGGAAATCTAGCTCTTCCAAGGAAGAGTGTAGTGTGTTGGCCTACACACAAAATACAAAGAGTGACTGGGAAAAGTTTCCGGGCCAGGATGTTTCTTAGTAGCCCAGTGGAGCCTGCCGGTACTCGGTGTTCTTGCAGGGAAGAGGGTGCCCACGCGAGGTCCTCGGGGTCTTCAAAAGCTTACTAACCATAAAAGGAAACAGACCTGAAACTAATGCCTCAAGGACTCCGCTCCAAGCTTCCACTTCGGCAGGGCTATTCTAGGCTTTACCTTGAGGAAAGGACTCACGTCAAGTTCCCTTTTAGCTCTAGAGCGTCTCAGGCGAGGCTCCCACCCAGTCTATGAAAGCACCCTGTTGATGTAGAGAACACTCGTTCGCTTCCCAGAGCCCTGCCTACAGACACTGGAGACCCGTCCTAAAATTGTAATTTAGATAACTTCAATGCACCTTGAATGGAGCATTCAAAATGGGTAAGCAAGGCTTGTGCCATAAGTTCCCCGTTTCCAGCGAACATGCAGCCTACCTCCTTGTGATTTCTACCAAGTAAATATACACTCTAGCTACACACTGGTCCCTTCCTTGAATAAAGTTTATTTGGCACGGAATTCTGCGTGTAGCCAACCGCCTCCCCCAGGGAGCGCTCTGGCTAGGCTATCGGGCTTAGCTTCTTCTAAAACCCTGGAGTGTAAGAGGAAGAACTGTGCTTTGGTTACAGCAGGAAAGCAAGCCAACTTTCTCCTGTAAGGATTGGGTCTTAAGGTTTGACTTTAAAGAAGGAATGCGTTGCAGTTTTGGTTTCTCAGTGCCGCTCGGCCTAGGGCAATGAGGGAGATTTGCATGACATATAGGACTTGAGAGAACACATTTCCTGGAGCTGTTGGAGAGCTGAGGAAATCTAGCTCTTCCAAGGAAGAGTGCAGTGTGTTGGCCTACACACAAAATACACAGTGACTGGGAAATATTTCCGGGCCTGGATGTTTCTTAGTAGCCCAGTGGAGCCTGCTGGTACTCGGTGTTCTTGCAGGGAATAGGGTGCCCACGAGAGGTCCTCGGTGTCTTGAAAAGCTTACTAAACTTAAAAGAAAACAGACCTAAAACAAATGCCACAAGGAAACTGCTGCAAGCTTAGCTTCGGCAGGGCTATTCAAGGCTTTACCTGGAGGAAAGAACTCACGTCAAGTGTCCTTTATCTCTAGGGCGTCTGAGGAGAGGCTGCCACCCAGGCTATGAAAGCACCCTGTTGATGCAGAGAACACTCGTTCCCTTCCCAGAGCACTTCCTACAATGACTAAAGACTCGTCCTAAAACTGTTATTTAGTTAACTTCAAGGCAGCATGAATGGAGAATTCAAAATGGGAAAGCAAGACTTGTGCCATAAGGTCCCCTTTTCCAGCGAACACGCGGCCTTCCTACTTGTGATTTCTACCAAGTAAATATACACTCTAGCTAAACACTGGTCCCTTCCTTGAATAAAGTTTATTTGGCACGGAGTTCTGCGTGTAGCCAACAGCCTCCCCCAAGGAGCGCTCTAGGTAGGCTATCGGGCTTAGCTTCTTCTAAAACCCTGCAGTGTAAGAGGAAGAACTGTGCTTTGGTTACAGCAGGAACGCAAGCTGACTTTCTCCTGTAAGGATGGGGTCTTAAGGTATGACTTTGTAGAAGGAATGCGAAGCAGTTTTGGTTTCTCAGTGCCGCTCAGCCTAGGGCAATGAGGCAGATTTGCATGACTTGTAGGACGTGAGAGAGCACATTTCCTGGAGCTGTTGGAGAGCTGAGGAAATCTAGCTCTTCCAAGGAAGAGTGCAGTGTGTTGGCCTACACACAAAATACACAGAGTGACTGGGAAAGGTTTCCGGGCCTGGATGTTTCTTAGTAGCCCAGTGGAGACTGCCGGTACTCGGTGGTCTTCCAGGGAATAAGGTGCCCACGCGAGGTCCTCGGTGTCTTGAAAAGCTTACTAACCTTAAAAGGAAAGAGACCTGAAACTAATGCCTCAAGGACTCCGCTCCAAGCTTCCACTTCGGCAGGGCTATTCTAGGCTTTACCTTGAGGAAAGGACTCACGTCAAGTTTCCTTTTAGCTGTAGAGCGTCTGAGCAGAGGCTCCCACCCAGGCAATGAAAGCACCTTGTTGATGTAGAGAACACTCGTTCCCTTCCCAGAGCCCTGCCTACAGAGACTAGAGACCCGTCCTAATATTGTTATTTAGGTAGCTTCAAGGCAGCTTGAATGGAGCATTCAAAATGGGTAAGCAAGGCTTGTGCCATAAGTTCCCCGTTTCCAGCGAACATGCAGCCTACCTCCTTGTGATTTCAACCAAGTAAATATACACTCTAGCTACACACTGGTCCCTTCCTTGAATAAAGTTTATTTGGCACGGAATTCTGCGTGTAGCCAACCGCCTCCCCCAGGGAGCGCTCTGGGTAGGCTATCGGGCTTAGCTTCTTCTAAAACCCTGGAGTGTAAGAGGAAGAACTGTGCTTTGGTTACAACAGGAACGCAAGCCGACTTTCTCCTGTAAGGATGGGGTCTTAAGGTTTGACTTTAAAGAAGGAATGCGTTGCAGTTTTGGTTTCTCAGTGCCGCTCAGCCTAGGGCAATGAGGGAGATTTGCATGACATATAGGACTTGAGAGAACACATTTCCTGGAGCTGTTGGAGAGCTGAGGAAATCTAGCTCTTCCAAGGAAGAGTGCAGTGTGTTGCCCTACACACAAAATACACAGTGACTGGGAAACGTTTCCGGGCCTGGGTGTTTCTTAGTAGCCCAGTGGAGCCTGCTGGTACAAGGTGCTCTTGCAGGGAATAGGGTGCCCACGAGAGGTCCTCGGTGTCTTGAAAAGCTTACTAACCTTAAAAGAAAACAGACCTAAAACAAATGCCACAAGGAAACTGCTGCAAGCTTAGCTTCGGCAGGGCTATTCAAGGCTTTACCTGGAGGAAAGAACTCACGTCAAGTGTCCTTTATCTCTAGGGCGTCTGAGGAGAGGCTCCCACCCAGGCTATGAAAGCACCCTGTTGATGGAGAGAACACTCGTTCCCTTCCCAGAGCCCTGCCTACAATGACTAAAGACTCGTCCTAAAACTGTTATTTAGGTAACTTCAAGGCAGCATGAATGGAGCATTCAAAATGGGAAAGCAAGGCTTGTGCCATAAGGTCCCCGTTTCCAGCGAACACGCGGCCTACCTACTTGTGATTTCTACCAAGTAAATATACACTCTAGCTAAACACTGGTCCCTTCCTTGAATAAAGTTTATTTGGCACGGAGTTCTGCGTGTAGCCAACAGCCTCCCCCAAGGAGCGCTCTAGGTAGGCTATCGGGCTTAGCTTCTTCTAAAACCCTGCAGTGTAAGAGGAAGAACTGTGCTTTGGTTACAGCAGGAACGCAAGCCGACTTTCTCCTGTAAGGATGGGGTCTTAAGGCATGACTTTGTAGCAGGAATGCGAAGCAGTTTTGGTTTCTCAGTGCCGCTCAGCCTAGGGCAATGAGGGAGATTTGCATGACATATAAGACTTGAGAGAACACATTTCCTGGAGTTGTTGGAGAGCTGAGGAAATCTAGCTCTTCCAAGGAAGAGTGTAGTGTGTTGGCCTACACACAAAATACAAAGAGTGACTGGGAAAAGTTTCCGGGCCAGGATGTTTCTTAGTAGCCCAGTGGAGCCTGCCGGTACTCGGTGTTCTTGCAGGGAAGAGGGTGCCCACGCGAGGTCCTCGGGGTCTTCAAAAGCTTACTAACCATAAAAGGAAACAGACCTGAAACTAATGCCTCAAGGACTCCGCTCCAAGCTTCCACTTCGGCAGGGCTATTCTAGGCTTTACCTTGAGGAAAGGACTCACGTCAAGTTCCCTTTTAGCTCTAGAGCGTCTCAGGCGAGGCTCCCACCCAGTCTATGAAAGCACCCTGTTGATGTAGAGAACACTCGTTCGCTTCCCAGAGCCCTGCCTACAGACACTGGAGACCCGTCCTAAAATTGTAATTTAGATAACTTCAATGCACCTTGAATGGAGCATTCAAAATGGGTAAGCAAGGCTTGTGCCATAAGTTCCCCGTTTCCAGCGAACATGCAGCCTACCTCCTTGTGATTTCTACCAAGTAAATATACACTCTAGCTACACACTGGTCCCTTCCTTGAATAAAGTTTATTTGGCACGGAATTCTGCGTGTAGCCAACCGCCTCCCCCAGGGAGCGCTCTGGCTAGGCTATCGGGCTTAGCTTCTTCTAAAACCCTGGAGTGTAAGAGGAAGAACTGTGCTTTGGTTACAGCAGGAAAGCAAGCCAACTTTCTCCTGTAAGGATTGGGTCTTAAGGTTTGACTTTAAAGAAGGAATGCGTTGCAGTTTTGGTTTCTCAGTGCCGCTCGGCCTAGGGCAATGAGGGAGATTTGCATGACATATAGGACTTGAGAGAACACATTTCCTGGAGCTGTTGGAGAGCTGAGGAAATCTAGCTCTTCCAAGGAAGAGTGCAGTGTGTTGGCCTACACACAAAATACACAGTGACTGGGAAATATTTCCGGGCCTGGATGTTTCTTAGTAGCCCAGTGGAGCCTGCTGGTACTCGGTGTTCTTGCAGGGAATAGGGTGCCCACGAGAGGTCCTCGGTGTCTTGAAAAGCTTACTAAACTTAAAAGAAAACAGACCTAAAACAAATGCCACAAGGAAACTGCTGCAAGCTTAGCTTCGGCAGGGCTATTCAAGGCTTTACCTGGAGGAAAGAACTCACGTCAAGTGTCCTTTATCTCTAGGGCGTCTGAGGAGAGGCTCCCACCCAGGCTATGAAAGCACCCTGTTGATGGAGAGAACACTCGTTCCCTTCCCAGAGCCCTGCCTACAATGACTAAAGACTCGTCCTAAAACTGTTATTTAGGTAACTTCAAGGCAGCATGAATGGAGCATTCAAAATGGGAAAGCAAGGCTTGTGCCATAAGGTCCCCGTTTCCAGCGAACACGCGGCCTACCTACTTGTGATTTCTACCAAGTAAATATACACTCTAGCTAAACACTGGTCCCTTCCTTGAATAAAGTTTATTTGGCACGGAGTTCTGCGTGTAGCCAACAGCCTCCCCCAAGGAGCGCTCTAGGTAGGCTATCGGGCTTAGCTTCTTCTAAAACCCTGCAGTGTAAGAGGAAGAACTGTGCTTTGGTTACAGCAGGAACGCAAGCCGACTTTCTCCTGTAAGGATGGGGTCTTAAGGCATGACTTTGTAGCAGGAATGCGAAGCAGTTTTGGTTTCTCAGTGCCGCTCAGCCTAGGGCAATGAGGGAGATTTGCATGACATATAAGACTTGAGAGAACACATTTCCTGGAGTTGTTGGAGAGCTGAGGAAATCTAGCTCTTCCAAGGAAGAGTGTAGTGTGTTGGCCTACACACAAAATACAAAGAGTGACTGGGAAAAGTTTCCGGGCCAGGATGTTTCTTAGTAGCCCAGTGGAGCCTGCCGGTACTCGGTGTTCTTGCAGGGAAGAGGGTGCCCACGCGAGGTCCTCGGGGTCTTCAAAAGCTTACTAACCATAAAAGGAAACAGACCTGAAACTAATGCCTCAAGGACTCCGCTCCAAGCTTCCACTTCGGCAGGGCTATTCTAGGCTTTACCTTGAGGAAAGGACTCACGTCAAGTTCCCTTTTAGCTCTAGAGCGTCTCAGGCGAGGCTCCCACCCAGTCTATGAAAGCACCCTGTTGATGTAGAGAACACTCGTTCGCTTCCCAGAGCCCTGCCTACAGACACTGGAGACCCGTCCTAAAATTGTAATTTAGATAACTTCAATGCACCTTGAATGGAGCATTCAAAATGGGTAAGCAAGGCTTGTGCCATAAGTTCCCCGTTTCCAGCGAACATGCAGCCTACCTCCTTGTGATTTCTACCAAGTAAATATACACTCTAGCTACACACTGGTCCCTTCCTTGAATAAAGTTTATTTGGCACGGAATTCTGCGTGTAGCCAACCGCCTCCCCCAGGGAGCGCTCTGGCTAGGCTATCGGGCTTAGCTTCTTCTAAAACCCTGGAGTGTAAGAGGAAGAACTGTGCTTTGGTTACAGCAGGAAAGCAAGCCAACTTTCTCCTGTAAGGATTGGGTCTTAAGGTTTGACTTTAAAGAAGGAATGCGTTGCAGTTTTGGTTTCTCAGTGCCGCTCGGCCTAGGGCAATGAGGGAGATTTGCATGACATATAGGACTTGAGAGAACACATTTCCTGGAGCTGTTGGAGAGCTGAGGAAATCTAGCTCTTCCAAGGAAGAGTGCAGTGTGTTGGCCTACACACAAAATACACAGTGACTGGGAAATATTTCCGGGCCTGGATGTTTCTTAGTAGCCCAGTGGAGCCTGCTGGTACTCGGTGTTCTTGCAGGGAATAGGGTGCCCACGAGAGGTCCTCGGTGTCTTGAAAAGCTTACTAAACTTAAAAGAAAACAGACCTAAAACAAATGCCACAAGGAAACTGCTGCAAGCTTAGCTTCGGCAGGGCTATTCAAGGCTTTACCTGGAGGAAAGAACTCACGTCAAGTGTCCTTTATCTCTAGGGCGTCTGAGGAGAGGCTGCCACCCAGGCTATGAAAGCACCCTGTTGATGCAGAGAACACTCGTTCCCTTCCCAGAGCACTTCCTACAATGACTAAAGACTCGTCCTAAAACTGTTATTTAGTTAACTTCAAGGCAGCATGAATGGAGAATTCAAAATGGGAAAGCAAGACTTGTGCCATAAGGTCCCCTTTTCCAGCGAACACGCGGCCTTCCTACTTGTGATTTCTACCAAGTAAATATACACTCTAGCTAAACACTGGTCCCTTCCTTGAATAAAGTTTATTTGGCACGGAGTTCTGCGTGTAGCCAACAGCCTCCCCCAAGGAGCGCTCTAGGTAGGCTATCGGGCTTAGCTTCTTCTAAAACCCTGCAGTGTAAGAGGAAGAACTGTGCTTTGGTTACAGCAGGAACGCAAGCTGACTTTCTCCTGTAAGGATGGGGTCTTAAGGTATGACTTTGTAGAAGGAATGCGAAGCAGTTTTGGTTTCTCAGTGCCGCTCAGCCTAGGGCAATGAGGCAGATTTGCATGACTTGTAGGACGTGAGAGAGCACATTTCCTGGAGCTGTTGGAGAGCTGAGGAAATCTAGCTCTTCCAAGGAAGAGTGCAGTGTGTTGGCCTACACACAAAATACACAGAGTGACTGGGAAAGGTTTCCGGGCCTGGATGTTTCTTAGTAGCCCAGTGGAGACTGCCGGTACTCGGTGGTCTTCCAGGGAATAAGGTGCCCACGCGAGGTCCTCGGTGTCTTGAAAAGCTTACTAACCTTAAAAGGAAAGAGACCTGAAACTAATGCCTCAAGGACTCCGCTCCAAGCTTCCACTTCGGCAGGGCTATTCTAGGCTTTACCTTGAGGAAAGGACTCACGTCAAGTTTCCTTTTAGCTGTAGAGCGTCTGAGCAGAGGCTCCCACCCAGGCAATGAAAGCACCTTGTTGATGTAGAGAACACTCGTTCCCTTCCCAGAGCCCTGCCTACAGAGACTAGAGACCCGTCCTAATATTGTTATTTAGGTAGCTTCAAGGCAGCTTGAATGGAGCATTCAAAATGGGTAAGCAAGGCTTGTGCCATAAGTTCCCCGTTTCCAGCGAACATGCAGCCTACCTCCTTGTGATTTCAACCAAGTAAATATACACTCTAGCTACACACTGGTCCCTTCCTTGAATAAAGTTTATTTGGCACGGAATTCTGCGTGTAGCCAACCGCCTCCCCCAGGGAGCGCTCTGGGTAGGCTATCGGGCTTAGCTTCTTCTAAAACCCTGGAGTGTAAGAGGAAGAACTGTGCTTTGGTTACAACAGGAACG
Organism: Balaenoptera physalus; assembly: GCF_965194825.1. NCBI lineage: Eukaryota > Metazoa > Chordata > Mammalia > Artiodactyla > Balaenopteridae > Balaenoptera > Balaenoptera physalus. The sequence goes on from NW_028125532.1 coordinate 29,389, forward strand.
CAAGCCGACTTTCTCCTGTAAGGATGGGGTCTTAAGGTTTGACTTTAAAGAAGGAATGCGTTGCAGTTTTGGTTTCTCAGTGCCGCTCAGCCTAGGGCAATGAGGGAGATTTGCATGACATATAGGACTTGAGAGAACACATTTCCTGGAGCTGTTGGAGAGCTGAGGAAATCTAGCTCTTCCAAGGAAGAGTGCAGTGTGTTGCCCTACACACAAAATACACAGTGACTGGGAAACGTTTCCGGGCCTGGGTGTTTCTTAGTAGCCCAGTGGAGCCTGCTGGTACAAGGTGCTCTTGCAGGGAATAGGGTGCCCACGAGAGGTCCTCGGTGTCTTGAAAAGCTTACTAACCTTAAAAGAAAACAGACCTAAAACAAATGCCACAAGGAAACTGCTGCAAGCTTAGCTTCGGCAGGGCTATTCAAGGCTTTACCTGGAGGAAAGAACTCACGTCAAGTGTCCTTTATCTCTAGGGCGTCTGAGGAGAGGCTCCCACCCAGGCTATGAAAGCACCTTGTTGATGGAGAGAACACTCGTTCCCTTCCCAGAGCCCTGCCTACAATGACTAAAGACTCGTCCTAAAACTGTTATTTAGGTAACTTCAAGGCAGCATGAATGGAGCATTCAAAATGGGAAAGCAAGGCTTGTGCCATAAGGTCCCCGTTTCCAGCGAACACGCGGCCTACCTACTTGTGATTTCTACCAAGTAAATATACACTCTAGCTAAACACTGGTCCCTTCCTTGAATAAAGTTTATTTGGCACGGAGTTCTGCGTGTAGCCAACAGCCTCCCCCAAGGAGCGCTCTAGGTAGGCTATCGGGCTTAGCTTCTTCTAAAACCCTGCAGTGTAAGAGGAAGAACTGTGCTTTGGTTACAGCAGGAACGCAAGCCGACTTTCTCCTGTAAGGATGGGGTCTTAAGGCATGACTTTGTAGCAGGAATGCGAAGCAGTTTTGGTTTCTCAGTGCCGCTCAGCCTAGGGCAATGAGGGAGATTTGCATGACATATAAGACTTGAGAGAACACATTTCCTGGAGTTGTTGGAGAGCTGAGGAAATCTAGCTCTTCCAAGGAAGAGTGTAGTGTGTTGGCCTACACACAAAATACAAAGAGTGACTGGGAAAAGTTTCCGGGCCAGGATGTTTCTTAGTAGCCCAGTGGAGCCTGCCGGTACTCGGTGTTCTTGCAGGGAAGAGGGTGCCCACGCGAGGTCCTCGGGGTCTTCAAAAGCTTACTAACCATAAAAGGAAACAGACCTGAAACTAATGCCTCAAGGACTCCGCTCCAAGCTTCCACTTCGGCAGGGCTATTCTAGGCTTTACCTTGAGGAAAGGACTCACGTCAAGTTCCCTTTTAGCTCTAGAGCGTCTCAGGCGAGGCTCCCACCCAGTCTATGAAAGCACCCTGTTGATGTAGAGAACACTCGTTCGCTTCCCAGAGCCCTGCCTACAGACACTGGAGACCCGTCCTAAAATTGTAATTTAGATAACTTCAATGCACCTTGAATGGAGCATTCAAAATGGGTAAGCAAGGCTTGTGCCATAAGTTCCCCGTTTCCAGCGAACATGCAGCCTACCTCCTTGTGATTTCTACCAAGTAAATATACACTCTAGCTACACACTGGTCCCTTCCTTGAATAAAGTTTATTTGGCACGGAATTCTGCGTGTAGCCAACCGCCTCCCCCAGGGAGCGCTCTGGCTAGGCTATCGGGCTTAGCTTCTTCTAAAACCCTGGAGTGTAAGAGGAAGAACTGTGCTTTGGTTACAGCAGGAAAGCAAGCCAACTTTCTCCTGTAAGGATTGGGTCTTAAGGTTTGACTTTAAAGAAGGAATGCGTTGCAGTTTTGGTTTCTCAGTGCCGCTCGGCCTAGGGCAATGAGGGAGATTTGCATGACATATAGGACTTGAGAGAACACATTTCCTGGAGCTGTTGGAGAGCTGAGGAAATCTAGCTCTTCCAAGGAAGAGTGCAGTGTGTTGGCCTACACACAAAATACACAGTGACTGGGAAATATTTCCGGGCCTGGATGTTTCTTAGTAGCCCAGTGGAGCCTGCTGGTACTCGGTGTTCTTGCAGGGAATAGGGTGCCCACGAGAGGTCCTCGGTGTCTTGAAAAGCTTACTAAACTTAAAAGAAAACAGACCTAAAACAAATGCCACAAGGAAACTGCTGCAAGCTTAGCTTCGGCAGGGCTATTCAAGGCTTTACCTGGAGGAAAGAACTCACGTCAAGTGTCCTTTATCTCTAGGGCGTCTGAGGAGAGGCTGCCACCCAGGCTATGAAAGCACCCTGTTGATGCAGAGAACACTCGTTCCCTTCCCAGAGCACTTCCTACAATGACTAAAGACTCGTCCTAAAACTGTTATTTAGTTAACTTCAAGGCAGCATGAATGGAGAATTCAAAATGGGAAAGCAAGACTTGTGCCATAAGGTCCCCTTTTCCAGCGAACACGCGGCCTTCCTACTTGTGATTTCTACCAAGTAAATATACACTCTAGCTAAACACTGGTCCCTTCCTTGAATAAAGTTTATTTGGCACGGAGTTCTGCGTGTAGCCAACAGCCTCCCCCAAGGAGCGCTCTAGGTAGGCTATCGGGCTTAGCTTCTTCTAAAACCCTGCAGTGTAAGAGGAAGAACTGTGCTTTGGTTACAGCAGGAACGCAAGCTGACTTTCTCCTGTAAGGATGGGGTCTTAAGGTATGACTTTGTAGAAGGAATGCGAAGCAGTTTTGGTTTCTCAGTGCCGCTCAGCCTAGGGCAATGAGGCAGATTTGCATGACTTGTAGGACGTGAGAGAGCACATTTCCTGGAGCTGTTGGAGAGCTGAGGAAATCTAGCTCTTCCAAGGAAGAGTGCAGTGTGTTGGCCTACACACAAAATACACAGAGTGACTGGGAAAGGTTTCCGGGCCTGGATGTTTCTTAGTAGCCCAGTGGAGACTGCCGGTACTCGGTGGTCTTCCAGGGAATAAGGTGCCCACGCGAGGTCCTCGGTGTCTTGAAAAGCTTACTAACCTTAAAAGGAAAGAGACCTGAAACTAATGCCTCAAGGACTCCGCTCCAAGCTTCCACTTCGGCAGGGCTATTCTAGGCTTTACCTTGAGGAAAGGACTCACGTCAAGTTTCCTTTTAGCTGTAGAGCGTCTGAGCAGAGGCTCCCACCCAGGCAATGAAAGCACCTTGTTGATGTAGAGAACACTCGTTCCCTTCCCAGAGCCCTGCCTACAGAGACTAGAGACCCGTCCTAATATTGTTATTTAGGTAGCTTCAAGGCAGCTTGAATGGAGCATTCAAAATGGGTAAGCAAGGCTTGTGCCATAAGTTCCCCGTTTCCAGCGAACATGCAGCCTACCTCCTTGTGATTTCAACCAAGTAAATATACACTCTAGCTACACACTGGTCCCTTCCTTGAATAAAGTTTATTTGGCACGGAATTCTGCGTGTAGCCAACCGCCTCCCCCAGGGAGCGCTCTGGGTAGGCTATGGGGCTTAGCTTCTTCTAAAACCCTGGAGTGTAAGAGGAAGAACTGTGCTTTGGTTACAACAGGAACGCAAGCCGACTTTCTCCTGTAAGGATGGGGTCTTAAGGTTTGACTTTAAAGAAGGAATGCGTTGCAGTTTTGGTTTCTCAGTGCCGCTCAGCCTAGGGCAATGAGGGAGATTTGCATGACATATAGGACTTGAGAGAACACATTTCCTGGAGCTGTTGGAGAGCTGAGGAAATCTAGCTCTTCCAAGGAAGAGTGCAGTGTGTTGCCCTACACACAAAATACACAGTGACTGGGAAACGTTTCCGGGCCTGGGTGTTTCTTAGTAGCCCAGTGGAGCCTGCTGGTACAAGGTGCTCTTGCAGGGAATAGGGTGCCCACGAGAGGTCCTCGGTGTCTTGAAAAGCTTACTAACCTTAAAAGAAAACAGACCTAAAACAAATGCCACAAGGAAACTGCTGCAAGCTTAGCTTCGGCAGGGCTATTCAAGGCTTTACCTGGAGGAAAGAACTCACGTCAAGTGTCCTTTATCTCTAGGGCGTCTGAGGAGAGGCTCCCACCCAGGCTATGAAAGCACCCTGTTGATGGAGAGAACACTCGTTCCCTTCCCAGAGCCCTGCCTACAATGACTAAAGACTCGTCCTAAAACTGTTATTTAGGTAACTTCAAGGCAGCATGAATGGAGCATTCAAAATGGGAAAGCAAGGCTTGTGCCATAAGGTCCCCGTTTCCAGCGAACACGCGGCCTACCTACTTGTGATTTCTACCAAGTAAATATACACTCTAGCTAAACACTGGTCCCTTCCTTGAATAAAGTTTATTTGGCACGGAGTTCTGCGTGTAGCCAACAGCCTCCCCCAAGGAGCGCTCTAGGTAGGCTATCGGGCTTAGCTTCTTCTAAAACCCTGCAGTGTAAGAGGAAGAACTGTGCTTTGGTTACAGCAGGAACGCAAGCCGACTTTCTCCTGTAAGGATGGGGTCTTAAGGCATGACTTTGTAGCAGGAATGCGAAGCAGTTTTGGTTTCTCAGTGCCGCTCAGCCTAGGGCAATGAGGGAGATTTGCATGACATATAAGACTTGAGAGAACACATTTCCTGGAGTTGTTGGAGAGCTGAGGAAATCTAGCTCTTCCAAGGAAGAGTGTAGTGTGTTGGCCTACACACAAAATACAAAGAGTGACTGGGAAAAGTTTCCGGGCCAGGATGTTTCTTAGTAGCCCAGTGGAGCCTGCCGGTACTCGGTGTTCTTGCAGGGAAGAGGGTGCCCACGCGAGGTCCTCGGGGTCTTCAAAAGCTTACTAACCATAAAAGGAAACAGACCTGAAACTAATGCCTCAAGGACTCCGCTCCAAGCTTCCACTTCGGCAGGGCTATTCTAGGCTTTACCTTGAGGAAAGGACTCACGTCAAGTTCCCTTTTAGCTCTAGAGCGTCTCAGGCGAGGCTCCCACCCAGTCTATGAAAGCACCCTGTTGATGTAGAGAACACTCGTTCGCTTCCCAGAGCCCTGCCTACAGACACTGGAGACCCGTCCTAAAATTGTAATTTAGATAACTTCAATGCACCTTGAATGGAGCATTCAAAATGGGTAAGCAAGGCTTGTGCCATAAGTTCCCCGTTTCCAGCGAACATGCAGCCTACCTCCTTGTGATTTCTACCAAGTAAATATACACTCTAGCTACACACTGGTCCCTTCCTTGAATAAAGTTTATTTGGCACGGAATTCTGCGTGTAGCCAACCGCCTCCCCCAGGGAGCGCTCTGGCTAGGCTATCGGGCTTAGCTTCTTCTAAAACCCTGGAGTGTAAGAGGAAGAACTGTGCTTTGGTTACAGCAGGAAAGCAAGCCAACTTTCTCCTGTAAGGATTGGGTCTTAAGGTTTGACTTTAAAGAAGGAATGCGTTGCAGTTTTGGTTTCTCAGTGCCGCTCGGCCTAGGGCAATGAGGGAGATTTGCATGACATATAGGACTTGAGAGAACACATTTCCTGGAGCTGTTGGAGAGCTGAGGAAATCTAGCTCTTCCAAGGAAGAGTGCAGTGTGTTGGCCTACACACAAAATACACAGTGACTGGGAAATATTTCCGGGCCTGGATGTTTCTTAGTAGCCCAGTGGAGCCTGCTGGTACTCGGTGTTCTTGCAGGGAATAGGGTGCCCACGAGAGGTCCTCGGTGTCTTGAAAAGCTTACTAAACTTAAAAGAAAACAGACCTAAAACAAATGCCACAAGGAAACTGCTGCAAGCTTAGCTTCGGCAGGGCTATTCAAGGCTTTACCTGGAGGAAAGAACTCACGTCAAGTGTCCTTTATCTCTAGGGCGTCTGAGGAGAGGCTGCCACCCAGGCTATGAAAGCACCCTGTTGATGCAGAGAACACTCGTTCCCTTCCCAGAGCACTTCCTACAATGACTAAAGACTCGTCCTAAAACTGTTATTTAGTTAACTTCAAGGCAGCATGAATGGAGAATTCAAAATGGGAAAGCAAGACTTGTGCCATAAGGTCCCCTTTTCCAGCGAACACGCGGCCTTCCTACTTGTGATTTCTACCAAGTAAATATACACTCTAGCTAAACACTGGTCCCTTCCTTGAATAAAGTTTATTTGGCACGGAGTTCTGCGTGTAGCCAACAGCCTCCCCCAAGGAGCGCTCTAGGTAGGCTATCGGGCTTAGCTTCTTCTAAAACCCTGCAGTTTAAGAGGAAGAACTGTGCTTTGGTTACAGCAGGAACGCAAGCTGACTTTCTCCTGTAAGGATGGGGTCTTAAGGTATGACTTTGTAGAAGGAATGCGAAGCAGTTTTGGTTTCTCAGTGCCGCTCAGCCTAGGGCAATGAGGCAGATTTGCATGACTTGTAGGACGTGAGAGAGCACATTTCCTGGAGCTGTTGGAGAGCTGAGGAAATCTAGCTCTTCCAAGGAAGAGTGCAGTGTGTTGGCCTACACACAAAATACACAGAGTGACTGGGAAAGGTTTCCGGGCCTGGATGTTTCTTAGTAGCCCAGTGGAGACTGCCGGTACTCGGTGGTCTTCCAGGGAATAAGGTGCCCACGCGAGGTCCTCGGTGTCTTGAAAAGCTTACTAACCTTAAAAGGAAAGAGACCTGAAACTAATGCCTCAAGGACTCCGCTCCAAGCTTCCACTTCGGCAGGGCTATTCTAGGCTTTACCTTGAGGAAAGGACTCACGTCAAGTTTCCTTTTAGCTGTAGAGCGTCTGAGCAGAGGCTCCCACCCAGGCAATGAAAGCACCTTGTTGATGTAGAGAACACTCGTTCCCTTCCCAGAGCCCTGCCTACAGAGACTAGAGACCCGTCCTAATATTGTTATTTAGGTAGCTTCAAGGCAGCTTGAATGGAGCATTCAAAATGGGTAAGCAAGGCTTGTGCCATAAGTTCCCCGTTTCCAGCGAACATGCAGCCTACCTCCTTGTGATTTCAACCAAGTAAATATACACTCTAGCTACACACTGGTCCCTTCCTTGAATAAAGTTTATTTGGCACGGAATTCTGCGTGTAGCCAACCGCCTCCCCCAGGGAGCGCTCTGGGTAGGCTATCGGGCTTAGCTTCTTCTAAAACCCTGGAGTGTAAGAGGAAGAACTGTGCTTTGGTTACAACAGGAACGCAAGCCGACTTTCTCCTGTAAGGATGGGGTCTTAAGGTTTGACTTTAAAGAAGGAATGCGTTGCAGTTTTGGTTTCTCAGTGCCGCTCAGCCTAGGGCAATGAGGGAGATTTGCATGACATATAGGACTTGAGAGAACACATTTCCTGGAGCTGTTGGAGAGCTGAGGAAATCTAGCTCTTCCAAGGAAGAGTGCAGTGTGTTGCCCTACACACAAAATACACAGTGACTGGGAAACGTTTCCGGGCCTGGGTGTTTCTTAGTAGCCCAGTGGAGCCTGCTGGTACAAGGTGCTCTTGCAGGGAATAGGGTGCCCACGAGAGGTCCTCGGTGTCTTGAAAAGCTTACTAACCTTAAAAGAAAACAGACCTAAAACAAATGCCACAAGGAAACTGCTGCAAGCTTAGCTTCGGCAGGGCTATTCAAGGCTTTACCTGGAGGAAAGAACTCACGTCAAGTGTCCTTTATCTCTAGGGCGTCTGAGGAGAGGCTCCCACCCAGGCTATGAAAGCACCCTGTTGATGGAGAGAACACTCGTTCCCTTCCCAGAGCCCTGCCTACAATGACTAAAGACTCGTCCTAAAACTGTTATTTAGGTAACTTCAAGGCAGCATGAATGGAGCATTCAAAATGGGAAAGCAAGGCTTGTGCCATAAGGTCCCCGTTTCCAGCGAACACGCGGCCTACCTACTTGTGATTTCTACCAAGTAAATATACACTCTAGCTAAACACTGGTCCCTTCCTTGAATAAAGTTTATTTGGCACGGAGTTCTGCGTGTAGCCAACAGCCTCCCCCAAGGAGCGCTCTAGGTAGGCTATCGGGCTTAGCTTCTTCTAAAACCCTGCAGTGTAAGAGGAAGAACTGTGCTTTGGTTACAGCAGGAACGCAAGCCGACTTTCTCCTGTAAGGATGGGGTCTTAAGGCATGACTTTGTAGCAGGAATGCGAAGCAGTTTTGGTTTCTCAGTGCCGCTCAGCCTAGGGCAATGAGGGAGATTTGCATGACATATAAGACTTGAGAGAACACATTTCCTGGAGTTGTTGGAGAGCTGAGGAAATCTAGCTCTTCCAAGGAAGAGTGTAGTGTGTTGGCCTACACACAAAATACAAAGAGTGACTGGGAAAAGTTTCCGGGCCAGGATGTTTCTTAGTAGCCCAGTGGAGCCTGCCGGTACTCGGTGTTCTTGCAGGGAAGAGGGTGCCCACGCGAGGTCCTCGGGGTCTTCAAAAGCTTACTAACCATAAAAGGAAACAGACCTGAAACTAATGCCTCAAGGACTCCGCTCCAAGCTTCCACTTCGGCAGGGCTATTCTAGGCTTTACCTTGAGGAAAGGACTCACGTCAAGTTCCCTTTTAGCTCTAGAGCGTCTCAGGCGAGGCTCCCACCCAGTCTATGAAAGCACCCTGTTGATGTAGAGAACACTCGTTCGCTTCCCAGAGCCCTGCCTACAGACACTGGAGACCCGTCCTAAAATTGTAATTTAGATAACTTCAATGCACCTTGAATGGAGCATTCAAAATGGGTAAGCAAGGCTTGTGCCATAAGTTCCCCGTTTCCAGCGAACATGCAGCCTACCTCCTTGTGATTTCTACCAAGTAAATATACACTCTAGCTACACACTGGTCCCTTCCTTGAATAAAGTTTATTTGGCACGGAATTCTGCGTGTAGCCAACCGCCTCCCCCAGGGAGCGCTCTGGCTAGGCTATCGGGCTTAGCTTCTTCTAAAACCCTGGAGTGTAAGAGGAAGAACTGTGCTTTGGTTACAGCAGGAAAGCAAGCCAACTTTCTCCTGTAAGGATTGGGTCTTAAGGTTTGACTTTAAAGAAGGAATGCGTTGCAGTTTTGGTTTCTCAGTGCCGCTCGGCCTAGGGCAATGAGGGAGATTTGCATGACATATAGGACTTGAGAGAACACATTTCCTGGAGCTGTTGGAGAGCTGAGGAAATCTAGCTCTTCCAAGGAAGAGTGCAGTGTGTTGGCCTACACACAAAATACACAGTGACTGGGAAATATTTCCGGGCCTGGATGTTTCTTAGTAGCCCAGTGGAGCCTGCTGGTACTCGGTGTTCTTGCAGGGAATAGGGTGCCCACGAGAGGTCCTCGGTGTCTTGAAAAGCTTACTAAACTTAAAAGAAAACAGACCTAAAACAAATGCCACAAGGAAACTGCTGCAAGCTTAGCTTCGGCAGGGCTATTCAAGGCTTTACCTGGAGGAAAGAACTCACGTCAAGTGTCCTTTATCTCTAGGGCGTCTGAGGAGAGGCTGCCACCCAGGCTATGAAAGCACCCTGTTGATGCAGAGAACACTCGTTCCCTTCCCAGAGCACTTCCTACAATGACTAAAGACTCGTCCTAAAACTGTTATTTAGTTAACTTCAAGGCAGCATGAATGGAGAATTCAAAATGGGAAAGCAAGACTTGTGCCATAAGGTCCCCTTTTCCAGCGAACACGCGGCCTTCCTACTTGTGATTTCTACCAAGTAAATATACACTCTAGCTAAACACTGGTCCCTTCCTTGAATAAAGTTTATTTGGCACGGAGTTCTGCGTGTAGCCAACAGCCTCCCCCAAGGAGCGCTCTAGGTAGGCTATCGGGCTTAGCTTCTTCTAAAACCCTGCAGTGTAAGAGGAAGAACTGTGCTTTGGTTACAGCAGGAACGCAAGCTGACTTTCTCCTGTAAGGATGGGGTCTTAAGGTATGACTTTGTAGAAGGAATGCGAAGCAGTTTTGGTTTCTCAGTGCCGCTCAGCCTAGGGCAATGAGGCAGATTTGCATGACTTGTAGGACGTGAGAGAGCACATTTCCTGGAGCTGTTGGAGAGCTGAGGAAATCTAGCTCTTCCAAGGAAGAGTGCAGTGTGTTGGCCTACACACAAAATACACAGAGTGACTGGGAAAGGTTTCCGGGCCTGGATGTTTCTTAGTAGCCCAGTGGAGACTGCCGGTACTCGGTGGTCTTCCAGGGAATAAGGTGCCCACGCGAGGTCCTCGGTGTCTTGAAAAGCTTACTAACCTTAAAAGGAAAGAGACCTGAAACTAATGCCTCAAGGACTCCGCTCCAAGCTTCCACTTCGGCAGGGCTATTCTAGGCTTTACCTTGAGGAAAGGACTCACGTCAAGTTTCCTTTTAGCTGTAGAGCGTCTGAGCAGAGGCTCCCACCCAGGCAATGAAAGCACCTTGTTGATGTAGAGAACACTCGTTCCCTTCCCAGAGCCCTGCCTACAGAGACTAGAGACCCGTCCTAATATTGTTATTTAGGTAGCTTCAAGGCAGCTTGAATGGAGCATTCAAAATGGGTAAGCAAGGCTTGTGCCATAAGTTCCCCGTTTCCAGCGAACATGCAGCCTACCTCCTTGTGATTTCAACCAAGTAAATATACACTCTAGCTACACACTGGTCCCTTCCTTGAATAAAGTTTATTTGGCACGGAATTCTGCGTGTAGCCAACCGCCTCCCCCAGGGAGCGCTCTGGGTAGGCTATCGGGCTTAGCTTCTTCTAAAACCCTGGAGTGTAAGAGGAAGAACTGTGCTTTGGTTACAACAGGAACGCAAGCCGACTTTCTCCTGTAAGGATGGGGTCTTAAGGTTTGACTTTAAAGAAGGAATGCGTTGCAGTTTTGGTTTCTCAGTGCCGCTCAGCCTAGGGCAATGAGGGAGATTTGCATGACATATAGGACTTGAGAGAACACATTTCCTGGAGCTGTTGGAGAGCTGAGGAAATCTAGCTCTTCCAAGGAAGAGTGCAGTGTGTTGCCCTACACACAAAATACACAGTGACTGGGAAACGTTTCCGGGCCTGGGTGTTTCTTAGTAGCCCAGTGGAGCCTGCTGGTACAAGGTGCTCTTGCAGGGAATAGGGTGCCCACGAGAGGTCCTCGGTGTCTTGAAAAGCTTACTAACCTTAAAAGAAAACAGACCTAAAACAAATGCCACAAGGAAACTGCTGCAAGCTTAGCTTCGGCAGGGCTATTCAAGGCTTTACCTGGAGGAAAGAACTCACGTCAAGTGTCCTTTATCTCTAGGGCGTCTGAGGAGAGGCTCCCACCCAGGCTATGAAAGCACCCTGTTGATGGAGAGAACACTCGTTCCCTTCCCAGAGCCCTGCCTACAATGACTAAAGACTCGTCCTAAAACTGTTATTTAGGTAACTTCAAGGCAGCATGAATGGAGCATTCAAAATGGGAAAGCAAGGCTTGTGCCATAAGGTCCCCGTTTCCAGCGAACACGCGGCCTACCTACTTGTGATTTCTACCAAGTAAATATACACTCTAGCTAAACACTGGTCCCTTCCTTGAATAAAGTTTATTTGGCACGGAGTTCTGCGTGTAGCCAACAGCCTCCCCCAAGGAGCGCTCTAGGTAGGCTATCGGGCTTAGCTTCTTCTAAAACCCTGCAGTGTAAGAGGAAGAACTGTGCTTTGGTTACAGCAGGAACGCAAGCCGACTTTCTCCTGTAAGGATGGGGTCTTAAGGCATGACTTTGTAGCAGGAATGCGAAGCAGTTTTGGTTTCTCAGTGCCGCTCAGCCTAGGGCAATGAGGGAGATTTGCATGACATATAAGACTTGAGAGAACACATTTCCTGGAGTTGTTGGAGAGCTGAGGAAATCTAGCTCTTCCAAGGAAGAGTGTAGTGTGTTGGCCTACACACAAAATACAAAGAGTGACTGGGAAAAGTTTCCGGGCCAGGATGTTTCTTAGTAGCCCAGTGGAGCCTGCCGGTACTCGGTGTTCTTGCAGGGAAGAGGGTGCCCACGCGAGGTCCTCGGGGTCTTCAAAAGCTTACTAACCATAAAAGGAAACAGACCTGAAACTAATGCCTCAAGGACTCCGCTCCAAGCTTCCACTTCGGCAGGGCTATTCTAGGCTTTACCTTGAGGAAAGGACTCACGTCAAGTTCCCTTTTAGCTCTAGAGCGTCTCAGGCGAGGCTCCCACCCAGTCTATGAAAGCACCCTGTTGATGTAGAGAACACTCGTTCGCTTCCCAGAGCCCTGCCTACAGACACTGGAGACCCGTCCTAAAATTGTAATTTAGATAACTTCAATGCACCTTGAATGGAGCATTCAAAATGGGTAAGCAAGGCTTGTGCCATAAGTTCCCCGTTTCCAGCGAACATGCAGCCTACCTCCTTGTGATTTCTACCAAGTAAATATACACTCTAGCTACACACTGGTCCCTTCCTTGAATAAAGTTTATTTGGCACGGAATTCTGCGTGTAGCCAACCGCCTCCCCCAGGGAGCGCTCTGGCTAGGCTATCGGGCTTAGCTTCTTCTAAAACCCTGGAGTGTAAGAGGAAGAACTGTGCTTTGGTTACAGCAGGAAAGCAAGCCAACTTTCTCCTGTAAGGATTGGGTCTTAAGGTTTGACTTTAAAGAAGGAATGCGTTGCAGTTTTGGTTTCTCAGTGCCGCTCGGCCTAGGGCAATGAGGGAGATTTGCATGACATATAGGACTTGAGAGAACACATTTCCTGGAGCTGTTGGAGAGCTGAGGAAATCTAGCTCTTCCAAGGAAGAGTGCAGTGTGTTGGCCTACACACAAAATACACAGTGACTGGGAAATATTTCCGGGCCTGGATGTTTCTTAGTAGCCCAGTGGAGCCTGCTGGTACTCGGTGTTCTTGCAGGGAATAGGGTGCCCACGAGAGGTCCTCGGTGTCTTGAAAAGCTTACTAAACTTAAAAGAAAACAGACCTAAAACAAATGCCACAAGGAAACTGCTGCAAGCTTAGCTTCGGCAGGGCTATTCAAGGCTTTACCTGGAGGAAAGAACTCACGTCAAGTGTCCTTTATCTCTAGGGCGTCTGAGGAGAGGCTGCCACCCAGGCTATGAAAGCACCCTGTTGATGCAGAGAACACTCGTTCCCTTCCCAGAGCACTTCCTACAATGACTAAAGACTCGTCCTAAAACTGTTATTTAGTTAACTTCAAGGCAGCATGAATGGAGAATTCAAAATGGGAAAGCAAGACTTGTGCCACAAGGTCCCCTTTTCCAGCGAACACGCGGCCTTCCTACTTGTGATTTCTACCAAGTAAATATACACTCTAGCTAAACACTGGTCCCTTCCTTGAATAAAGTTTATTTGGCACGGAGTTCTGCGTGTAGCCAACAGCCTCCCCCAAGGAGCGCTCTAGGTAGGCTATCGGGCTTAGCTTCTTCTAAAACCCTGCAGTGTAAGAGGAAGAACTGTGCTTTGGTTACAGCAGGAACGCAAGCTGACTTTCTCCTGTAAGGATGGGGTCTTAAGGTATGACTTTGTAGAAGGAATGCGAAGCAGTTTTGGTTTCTCAGTGCCGCTCAGCCTAGGGCAATGAGGCAGATTTGCATGACTTGTAGGACGTGAGAGAGCACATTTCCTGGAGCTGTTGGAGAGCTGAGGAAATCTAGCTCTTCCAAGGAAGAGTGCAGTGTGTTGGCCTACACACAAAATACACAGAGTGACTGGGAAAGGTTTCCGGGCCTGGATGTTTCTTAGTAGCCCAGTGGAGACTGCCGGTACTCGGTGGTCTTCCAGGGAATAAGGTGCCCACGCGAGGTCCTCGGTGTCTTGAAAAGCTTACTAACCTTAAAAGGAAAGAGACCTGAAACTAATGCCTCAAGGACTCCGCTCCAAGCTTCCACTTCGGCAGGGCTATTCTAGGCTTTACCTTGAGGAAAGGACTCACGTCAAGTTTCCTTTTAGCTGTAGAGCGTCTGAGCAGAGGCTCCCACCCAGGCTATGAAAGCACCTTGTTGATGTAGAGAACACTCGTTCCCTTCCCAGAGCCCTGCCTACAGAGACTAGAGACCCGTCCTAATATTGTTATTTAGGTAGCTTCAAGGCAGCTTGAATGGAGCATTCAAAATGGGTAAGCAAGGCTTGTGCCATAAGTTCCCCGTTTCCAGCGAACATGCAGCCTACCTCCTTGTGATTTCAACCAAGTAAATATACACTCTAGCTACACACTGGTCCCTTCCTTGAATAAAGTTTATTTGGCACGGAATTCTGCGTGTAGCCAACCGCCTCCCCCAGGGAGCGCTCTGGGTAGGCTATCGGGCTTAGCTTCTTCTAAAACCCTGGAGTATAAGAGGAAGAACTGTGCTTTGGTTACAACAGGAACGCAAGCCGACTTTCTCCTGTAAGGATGGGGTCTTAAGGAATGACTTTGTAGCAGGAATGCGAAGCAGTTTTGGTTTCTCAGTGCCGCTCAGCCTAGGGCAATGAGGCAGATTTGCATGACTTGTAGGACGTGAGAGAGTACATTTCCTGGAGCTCTTGGAGAGCTGAGGAAATTTAGCTCTTCCAAGGCAGAGTGCAGTGTGTTGTCCTACACACAAAATACAAAGAGTGACTGGGAAAGGTTTCCGGGCCTTAATGTTTCTTAGTAGCCCAGTGGAGACTGCCGGTACTCGGTGGTCTTCAGGGAATAAGGTGCCCACGCGAGGTCCTCGGTGTCTTGAAAAGCTTAATAACCTTAAAAGGAAAGAGACCTGAAACTAATGCCTCAAGGACTCCGCTCCAAGCTTCCACTTCGGCAGGGCTATTCTAGGCTTTACCTTGAGGAAAGGACTCACGTCAAGTTTCCTTTTAGCTGTAGAGCGTCTGAGCAGAGGCTCCCACCCAGGCTATGAAAGCACCCTGTTGATGTAGAGAACACTCGTTCCCTTCCCAGAGCCCTGCCTACAGAGACTAGAGACCCGTCCTAAAATTGTTATTTAGGTAGCTTCAAGGCAGCTTGAATGGAGCATTCAAAATGGGAAAGCAAGGCTTGTGCCATAAAGTCCCCGTTTCCAGCGAACACGCGGCCTACCTACTTGTGATTTCTACCAAGTAAATATACACTCTAGCTAAACACTGGTCCCTTCCTTGAATAAAGTTTATTTGGCACGGAGTTCTGCGTGTAGCCAACAGCCTCCCCCAAGGAGCGCTCTAGGTAGGCTATCGGGCTTAGCTTCTTCTAAAACCCTGCAGTGTAAGAGGAAGAACTGTGCTTTGGTTACAGCAGGAACGCAAGCTGACTTTCTCCTGTAAGGATGGGGTCTTAAGGTATGACTTTGTAGAAGGAATGCGAAGCAGTTTTGGTTTCTCAGTGCCGCTCAGCCTAGGGCAATGAGGCAGATTTGCATGACTTGTAGGACGTGAGAGAGTACATTTCCTGGAGCTCTTGGAGAGCTGAGGAAATCTAGCTCTTCCAAGGAAGAGTGCAGTGTGTTGGCCTACACACAAAATACAAACAGTGACTGGGAAAGGTTTCCGGGCCTGGATGTTTCTTAGTAGCCCAGTGGAGACTGCCGGTACTCGGTGTTCTTGCAGGGAATAAGGTGCCCACGCGAGGTCCTCGGTGTCTTGAAAAGCTTACTAACCTTAAAAGGAAACAGACCTGAAACTAATGCCTCAAGGACTCCGCTCCAAGCTTCCACTTCGGCAGGGCTATTCTAGACTTTACCTTGAGGAAAGGACTCACGTCAAGTTCCCTTTTAGCTCTAGAGCGTCTCAGGCGAGGCTCCCACCCAGTCTATGAAAGCACCCTGTTGATGTAGAGAACACTCGTTCCCTTCCCAGAGCCCTGCCTGCAGACACTGGAGACCCGTCCTAAAATTGTAATTTAGATAGCTTCAATGCAGCTTGAATGGAGCATTCAAAATGGGTAAGCAAGGCTTGTGCCATAAGTTCCCCGTTTCCAGCGAACATGCAGCCTACCTCCTTGTGATTTCTACCAAGTAAATATACACTCTAGCTACACACTGGTCCCTTCCTTGAATAAAGTTTATTTGGCACGGAATTCTGCGTGTAGCCAACCGCCTCCCCCTGGGAGCGCTCTGGGTAGGCTATCGGGCTTAGCTTCTTCTAAAACCCTGGAGTGTAAGAGGAAGAACTGTGCTTTGGTTACAGCAGGAAAGCAAGCCGACTTTCTCCTGTAAGGATGGGGTCTTAAGGTTTGACTTTAAAGAAGGAATGCGTTGCAGTTTTGGTTTCTCAGTGCCGCTCAGCCTAGGGCAATGAGGGAGATTTGCATGACATATAGGACTTGAGAGAACACATTTCCTGGAGTTGTTGGAGAGCTGAGGAAATCTAGCTCTTCCAAGGAAGAGTGCAGTGTGTTGCCCTACACACAAAATACACAGTGACTGGGAAATGTTTCCGGGCCTGGAGGTTTCTTAGTAGCCCAGTGGAGCCTGCTGGTACTCGGTGCTCTTGCAGGGAATAGGGTGCCCACGAGAGGTCCTCGGTGTCTTGAAAAGCTTACTAACCTTAAAAGAAAACAGACCTAAAACAAATGCCACAAGGAAACTGCTGCAAGCTTAGCTTCGGCAGGGCTATTCAAGGCTTTACCTGGAGGAAAGAACTCACGTCAAGTGTCCTTTATCTCTAGGGCGTCTGAGGAGAGGCTCCCACCCAGGCTATGAAAGCACCCTGTTGATGCAGAGAACACTCGTTCCCTTCCCAGAGCCCTGCCTACAATGACTAAAGACTCGTCCTAAAACTGTTATTTAGGTAACTTCAAGGCAGCATGAATGGAGCATTCAAAATGGGAAAGCAAGGCTTGTGCCATAAGGTCCCCGTTTCCAGCGAACACGCGGCCTACCTACTTGTGATTTCTACCAAGTAAATATACACTCTAGCTAAACACTGGTCCCTTCCTTGAATAAAGTTTATTTGGCACGGAGTTCTGCGTGTAGCCAACAGCCTCCCCCAAGGAGCGCTCTAGGTAGGCTATCGGGCTTAGCTTCTTCTAAAACCCTGCAGTGTAAGAGGAAGAACTGTGCTTTGGTTACAGCAGGAACGCAAGCTGATTTTCTCCTGTAAGGATGGGGTCTTAAGGTATGACTTTGTAGAAGGAATGCGAAGCAGTTTTGGTTTCTCAGTGCCGCTCAGCCTAGGGCAATGAGGCAGATTTGCATGACTTGTAGGACGTGAGAGAGCACATTTCCTGGAGCTGTTGGAGAGCTGAGGAAATCTAGCTCTTCCAAGGAAGAGTGCAGTGTGTTGGCCTACACACAAATTACACAGAGTGACTGGGAAAGGTTTCCGGGCCTGGATGTTTCTTAGTAGCCCAGTGGAGACTGCCGGTACTCGGTGGTCTTCCAGGGAATAAGGTGCCCACGCGAGGTCCTCGGTGTCTTGAAAAGCTTACTAACCTTAAAAGGAAACAGACCTGAAACTAATGCCTCAAGGACTCCGCTCCAAGCTTCCACTTCGGCAGGGCTATTCTAGGCTTTACCTTGAGGAAAGGACTCACGTCAAGTTTCCTTTTAGCTGTAGAGCGTCTGAGCAGAGGCTCCCACCCAGGCTATGAAAGCACCCTGTTGATGTAGAGAACACTCGTTCCCTTCCCAGAGCCCTGCCTACAGAGACTAGAGACCCGTCCTAAAATTGTTATTTAGGTAGCTTCAAGGCAGCTTGAATGGAGCATTCAAAATGGGTAAGCAAGGCTTGTGCCATAAGTTCCCCGTTTCCAGCGAACATGCAGCGTACCTCCTTGTGATTTCAACCAAGTAAATATACACTCTAGCTACACACTGGTCCCTTCCTTGAATAAAGTTTATTTGGCACGGAATTCTGCGTGTAGCCAACCGCCTCCCCCAGGGAGCGCTCTGGGTAGGCTATCGGGCTTAGCTTCTTCTAAAACCCTGGAGGGTAAGAGGAAGAACTGTGCTTTGGTTACAGCAGGAACGCAAGCCGACTTTCTCCTGTAAGGATGGGGTCTTAAGGAGTGACTTTGTAGCAGGAATGCGAAGCAGTTTTGGTTTCTCAGTGCCGCTCAGCCTAGGGCAATGAGGGAGATTTGCATGACATATAAGACTTGAGAGAACACATTTCCTGGAGTTGTTGGAGAGCTGAGGAAATCTAGCTCTTCCAAGGAAGAGTGTAGTGTGTTGGCCTACACACAAAATATAAAGAGTGACTGGAAAAAGTTTCCGGGCCAGGATGTTTCTTAGTAGCCCAGTGGAGCCTGCCGGTACTCGGTGTTCTTGCAGGGAATAGGGTGCCCACGCGAGGTCCTCGGGGTCTTGAAAAGCTTACTAACCTTAAAAGGAAACAGACCTGAAACTAATGCCTCAAGGACTCCGCTCCAAGCTTCCACTTCGGCAGGGCTATTCTAGGCTTTACCTTGAGGAAAGGACTCACGTCAAGCTCCCTTTTAGCTCTAGAGCGTCTCAGGCGAGGCTCCCACCCAGTCTATGAAAGCACCCTGTTGATGTAGAGAACACTCGTTCCCTTCCCAGAGCCCTGCCTACAGACACTGGAGACCCGTCCTAAAATTGTAATTTAGATAGCTTCAATGCAGCTTGAATGGAGCATTCAAAATGGGTAAGCAAGGCTTGTGAGATAAGTTCCCCGTTTCCAGCGAACATGCAGCCTACCTCCTTGTTATTTCTACCAAGTAAATATACACTCTAGCTACACACTGGTCCCTTCCTTGAATAAAGTTTATTTGGCACGGAATTCTGCGTGTAGCCAACCGCCTCCCCCAGGGAGCGCTCTGGGTAGGCTATCGGGCTTAGCTTCTTCTAAAACCCTGGAGTGTAAGAGGAAGAACTGTGCTTTGGTTACAGCAGGAAAGCAAGCCGACTTTCTCCTGTAAGGATGGGGTCTTAAGGTTTGACTTTAAAGAAAGAATGCGTTGCAGTTTTGGTTTCTCAGTGCCGCTCAGCCTAGGGCAATGAGGGAGATTTGCATGACATACAGGACTTGAGAGAACACATTTCCTGGAGTTGTTGGAGAGCTGAGGTAATCTAGCTCTTCCAAGGAAGAGTGCAGTGTGTTGCCCTACACACAAAATACACAGTGACTGGGAAATGTTTCCGGGCCTGCATGTTTCTTAGTAGCCCAGTGGAGCCTGCTGGTACTCGGTGCTCTTGCAGGGAATAGGGTGCCCACGAGAGGTCCTCGGTGTCTTGAAAAGCTTACTGACCTTAAAAGAAAACAGACCTAAAACAAATGCCACAAGGAAACTGCTGCAAGCTTAGCTTCGGCAGGGCTATTCAAGGCTTTACCTGGAGGAAAGAACTCACGTCAAGTGTCCTTTATCTCTAGGGCGTCTGAGGAGAGGCTCCCACCCAGGCTATGAAAGCACCCTGTTGATGGAGAGAACACTCGTTCCCTTCCCAGAGCCCTGCCTACAATGACTAAAGACTCGTCCTAAAACTGTTATTTAGGTAACTTCAAGGCAGCATGCATGGAGCATTCAAAATGGGAAAGCAAGGCTTGTGCCATAAGGTCCCCGTTTCCAGCGAACACGCGGCCTACCTACTTGTGATTTCTACCAAGTAAATATACACTCTAGCTAAACACTGGTCCCTTCCTTGAATAAAGTTTATTTGGCACGGAGTTCTGCGTGTAGCCAACAGCCTCCCCCAAGGAGCGCTCTAGGTAGGCTATCGGGCTTAGCTTCTTCTAAAACCCTGCAGTGTAAGAGGAAGAACTGTGCTTTGGTTACAGCAGGAACGCAAGCTGACTTTCTCCTGTAAGGATGGGGTCTTAAGGTATGACTTTGTAGAAGGAATGCGAAGCAGTTTTGGTTTCTCAGTGCCGCTCAGCCTAGGGCAATGAGGCAGATTTGCATGACTTGTAGGACGTGAGAGAGCACATTTCCTGGAGCTGTTGGAGAGCTGAGGAAATCTAGCTCTTCCAAGGAGGAGTGCAGTGTGTTGGCCTACACACAAAATAGACAGAGTGACTGGGAAAGGTTTCCGGGCCTGGATGTTTCTTAGTAGCCCAGTGGAGACTGCCGGTACTCGGTGGTCTTCAGGGAATAAGGTGCCCAGGCGAGGTCCTCGGTGTCTTGAAAAGCTTACTAACCTTAAAAGGAAACAGACCTGAAACTAATGCCTCAAGGACTCCGCTCCAAGCTTCCACTTCGGCAGGGCTATTCTAGGCTTTACCTTGAGGAAAGGACTCACGTCAAGTTTCCTTTTAGCTGTAGAGCGTCTGAGCAGAGGCTCCCACCCAGGCTATGAAAGCACCCTGTTGATGTAGAGAACACTCGTTCCCTTCCCAGAGCCCTGCCTACAGAGACTAGAGACCCGTCCTAAAATTGTTATTTAGGTAGCTTCAAGGCAGCTTGAATGGAGCATTCAAAATGGGTAAGCAAGGCTTGTGCCATAAGTTCCCCGTTTCCAGCGAACATGCAGCCTACCTCCTTGTGATTTCAACCAAGTAAATATACACTCTAGCTACACACTGGTCCCTTCCTTGAATAAAGTTTATTTGGCACGGAATTCTGCGTGTAGCCAACCGCCTCCCCCAGGGAGCGCTCTGGGTAGGCTATCGGGCTTAGCTTCTTCTAAAACCCTGGAGTGTAAGAGGAAGAACTGTGCTTTGGTTACAGCAGGAACGCAAGCCGACTTTCTCCTGTAAGGATGGGGTCTTAAGGAGTGACTTTGTAGCAGGAAAGCGAAGCACTTTTGGTTTCTCAGTGCCGCTCAGCCTAGGGCAATGAGGGAGATTTGCATGACATATAAGACTTGAGAGAACACATTTCCTGGAGTTGTTGGAGAGCTGAGGAAATCTAGCTCTTCCAAGGAAGAGTGTAGTGTGTTGGCCTACACACAAAATACAAAGAGTGACTGGGAAAAGTTTCCGGGCCAGGATGTATCTTAGTAGCCCAGTGGAGCCTGCCGGTACTCGGTGTTCTTGCAGGGAATAGGGTGCCCACGCGAGGTCCTCGGGGTCTTGAAAAGCTTACTAACCTTAAAAGGAAACAGACCTGAAACTAATGCCTCAAGGACTCCGCTCCAAGCTTCCACTTCGGCAGGGCTATTCTAGGCTTTACCTTGAGGAAAGGACTCACGTCAAGCTCCCTTTTAGCTCTAGAGCGTCTCAGGCGAGGCTCCCACCCAGTCTATGAAAGCACCCTGTTGATGTAGAGAACACTCGTTCCCTTCCCAGAGCCCTGCCTACAGACACTGGAGACCCGTCCTAAAATTGTAATTTAGATAGCTTCAATGCAGCTTGAAAGGAGCATTCAAAATGGGTAAGCAAGGCTTGTGAGATAAGTTCCCCGTTTCCAGCGAACATGCAGCCTACCTCCTTGTGATTTCTACCAAGTAAATATACACTCTAGCTACACACTGGTCCCTTCCTTGAATAAAGTTTATTTGGCACGGAATTCTGCGTGTAGCCAACCGCCTCCCCCAGGGAGCGCTCTGGGTAGGCTATCGGGCTTAGCTTCTTCTAAAACCCTGGAGTGTAAGAGGAAGAACTGTGCTTTGGTTACAGCAGGAAAGCAAGCCGACTTTCTCCTGTAAGGATGGGGTCTTAAGGTTTGACGTTAAAGAAGGAATGCGAAGCAGTTTTGGTTTCTCAGTGCCGCTCAGCCTAGGGCAATGAGGGAGATTTGCATGACATATAGGACTTGAGAGAACACATTTCCTGGAGTTGTTGGAGAGCTGAGGAAATCTAGCTCTTCCAAGGAAGAGTGCAGTGTGTTGCCCTACACACAAAATACACAGTGACTGGGAAATGTTTCCGGGCCTGGAGGTTTCTTAGTAGCCCAGTGGAGCCTGCTGGTACTCGGTGCTCTTGCAGGGAATAGGGTGCCCACGAGAGGTCCTCGGTGTCTTGAAAAGCTTACTGACCTTAAAAGAAAACAGACCTAAAACAAATGCCACAAGGAAACTGCTGCAAGCTTAGCTTCGTCAGGGCTATTCAAGGCTTTACCTGGAGGAAAGAACTCACGTCAAGTGTCCTTTATCTCTAGGGCGTCTGAGGAGAGGCTCCCACCCAGGCTATGAAAGCACCCTGTTGATGCAGAGAACACTCGTTCCCTTCCCAGATCCCTGCCTACAATGACTAAAGACTCGTCCTAAAACTGTTATTTAGGTAACTTCAAGGCAGCATGAATGGAGCATTCAAAATGGGAAAGCAAGGCTTGTGCCATAAGGTCCCCTTTTCCAGCGAACACGCGGCCTACCTACTTGTGATTTCTACCAAGTAAATATACACTCTAGCTAAACACTGGTCCCTTCCTTGAATAAAGTTTATTTGGCACGGAGTTCTGCGTGTAGCCAACAGCCTCCCCCAAGGAGCGCTCTAGGTAGGCTCTCGGGCTTAGCTTCTTCTAAAACCCTGCAGTGTAAGAGGAAGAACTGTGCTTTGGTTACAGCAGGAACGCAAGCTGACTTTCTCCTGTAAGGATGGGGTCTTAAGGTATGACTTTGTAGAAGGAATGCGAAGCAGTTTTGGTTTCTCAGTGCCGCTCAGCCTAGGGCAATGAGGCAGATTTGCATGACTTGTAGGACGTGAGAGAGCACATTTCCTGGAGCTGTTGGAGAGCTGAGGAAATCTAGCTCTTCCAAGGAAGAGTGCAGTGTGTTGGCCTACACACAAAATAGACAGAGTGACTGGGAAAGGTTTCCGGGCCTGGATGTTTCTTAGTAGCCCAGTGGAGACTGCCGGTACTCGGTGGTCTTCCAGGGAATAAGGTGCCCAGGCGAGGTCCTCGGTGTCCTGAAAAGCTTACTAACCTTAAAAGGAAACAGACCTGAAACTAATGCCTCAAGGACTCCGCTCCAAGCTTCCACTTCGGCAGGGCTATTCTAGGCTTTACCTTGAGGAAAGGACTCACGTCAAGTTTCCTTTTAGCTGTAGAGCGTCTGAGCAGAGGCTCCCACCCAGGCTATGAAAGCACCCTGTTGATGTAGAGAACACTCGTTCCCTTCCCAGAGCCCTGCCTACAGAGACTAGAGACCCGTCCTAATATTGTTATTTAGGTAGCTTCAAGGCAGCTTGAATGGAGCATTCAAAATAGGTAAGCAAGGCTTGTGCCATAAGTTCCCCGTTTCCAGCGAACATGCAGCCTACCTCCTTGTGATTTCAACCAAGTAAATATACACTCTAGCTACACACTGGCCCCTTCCTTGAATAAAGTTTATTTGGCACGGAGTTCTGCGTGTAGCCAACCGCCTCCCCCAGGGAGCGCTCTGGGTAGGCTATCGGGCTTAGCTTCTTCTAAAACCCTGTAGTGTAAGAGGAAGAACTGTGCTTTGGTTACAACAGGAACGCAAGCCGACTTTCTCCTGTAAGGATGGGGTCTTAAGGAATGACTTTGTAGCAGGAATGCGAAGCAGTTTTGGTTTCTCAGTGCCGCTCAGCCTAGGTCAATGAGGCAGATTTGCATGACTTGTAGGACGTGAGAGAGTACATTTCCTGGAGCTCTTGGAGAGCTGAGGAAATTTAGCTCTTCCAAGGAAGAGTGCAGTGTGTTGTCCTACACACAAAATACAAAGAGTGACTGGGAAAGGTTTCCGGGCCTGGATGTTTCTTAGTAGCCCAGTGGAGACTGCCGGTACTCGGTGGTCTTCAGGGAATAAGGTGCCCATGCGAGGTCCTCGGTGTCTTGAAAAGCTTACTAACCTTAAAAGGAAAGAGACCTGAAACTAATGCCTCAAGGACTCCGCTCCAAGCTTCCACTTCGGCAGGGCTATTCTAGGCTTTACCTTGAGGAAAAGACTCACGTCAAGTTTCCTTTTAGCTGTAGAGCGTCTGAGCAGAGGCTCCCACCCAGGCTATGAAAGCACCCTGTTGATGTAGAGAACACTCGTTCCCTTCCCAGAGCCCTGCCTACAGAGACTAGAGACCCGTCCTAAAATTGTTATTTAGGTAGCTTCAAGGCAGCTTGAATGGAGCATTCAAAATGGGTAAGCAAGGCTTGTGCCATAAGTTCCCCGTTTCCAGCGAACATGCAGCCTACCTCCTTGTGATTTCAACCAAGTAAATATACACTCTAGCTACACACTAGTCCCTTCCTTGAATAAAGTTTATTTGGCACGGAATTCTGCGTGTAGCCAACCGCCTCCCCCAGGGAGCGCTCTGGGTAGGCTATCGGGCTTAGCTTCTTCTAAAACCCTGGAGTGTAAGAGGAAGAACTGTGCTTTGGTTACAGCAGGAACGCAAGCCGACTTTCTCCTGTAAGGATGGGGTCTTAAGGAGTGACTTTGTAGCAGGAATGCGAAGCACTTTTGGTTTCTCAGTGCCGCTCAGCCTAGGGCAATGAGGGAGATTTGCATGACATATAAGACTTGAGAGAACACATTTCCTGGAGTTGTTGGAGAGCTGAGGAAATCTAGCTCTTCCAAGGAAGAGTGTAGTGTGTTGGCCTACACACAAAATACAAAGAGTGACTGGGAAAAGTTTCCGGGCCAGGATGTATCTTAGTAGCCCAGTGGAGCCTGCCGGTACTCGGTGTTCTTGCAGGGAATAGGGTGCCCACGCGAGGTCCTCGGGGTCTTGAAAAGCTTACTAACCTTAAAAGGAAACAGACCTGAAACTAATGCCTCAAGGAATCCGCTCTAAGCTTCCACTTCGGCAGGGCTATTCTAGGCTTTACCTTGAAGAAATGACTCACGTCAAGTTTCCTTTTAGCTCTAGAGCGTCTCAGGCGAGGCTCCCACCCAGGCTATGAAAGCACCCTGTTGATGTAGAGAACAGTCGTTCCCTTCCCAGAGCCCTACCTACAGAGACTAGAGACCCGTCCTAAAATTGTTATTTAGGTAGCTTCAAGGCAGCTTGAATGGAGCATTCAAAATGGGTAAGCAAGGCTTGTGCCATAAGTTCCCCGTTTCCAGTGAACATGCAGCCTACCTCCTTGTGATTTCAACCAAGTAAATATACACTCTAGCTACACACTGGTCCCTTCCTTGAATAAAATTTATTTGGCACGGAATTCTGCGAGTAGCCAACCGCCTCCCCCAGGGAGCGCTCTGGGTAGGCTATCGGGCTTAGCTTCTTCTAAAACCCTGCAGTGTAAGAGGAAGAACTGTGCTTTGGTTACAGCAGGAACGCAAGCCGACTTTCTCCTGTAAGGATGGGGTCTTAAGGAATGACTTTGTAGCAGGAATGCGAAGCAGTTTTGGTTTCTCAGTGCCGCTCAGCCTAGGTCAATGAGGCAGATTTGCATGACTTGTAGGACGTGAGAGAGTACATTTCCTGGAGCTCTTGGAGAGCTGAGGAAATTTAGCTCTTCCAAGGAAGAGTCAGTGTGTTGTCCTACACACAAAATACAAAGAGTGACTGGGAAAGGTTTCCGGGCCTGGATGTTTCTTAGTAGCCCAGTGGAGACTGCCGGTACTCGGTGGTCTTCAGGGAATAAGGTGCCCACGCGAGGTCCTCGGTGTCTTGAAAAGCTTACTAACCTTAAAAGGAAAGAGACCTGAAACTAATGCCTCAAGGACTCCGCTCCAAGCTTCCACTTCGGCAGGGCTATTCTAGGCTTTACCTTGAGGAAAAGACTCACGTCAAGTTTCCTTTTAGCTGTAGAGCGTCTGAGCAGAGGCTCCCACCCAGGCTATGAAAGCACCCTGTTGATGTAGAGAACACTCGTTCCCTTCCCAGAGCCCTGCCTACAGAGACTAGAGACCCGTCCTAAAATTGTTATTTAGGTAGCTTCAAGGCAGCCTGAATGGAGCATTCAAAATGGGTAAGCAAGGCTTGTGCCATAAGTTCCCCGTTTCCAGCGAACATGCAGCCTACCTCCTTGTGATTTCAACCAAGTAAATATACACTCTAGCTACACACTGGTCCCTTCCTTGAATAAAGTTTATTTGGCCGGAATTCTGCGTGTAGCCAACCGCCTCCCCCAGGGAGCGCTCTGGGTAGGCTATCGGGCTTAGCTTCTTCTAAAACCCTGGAGTGTAAGAGGAAGAACTGTGGTTTGGTTACAGCAGGAACGCAAGCCGACTTTCTCCTGTAAGGATGGGGTCTTAAGGAGTGACTTTGTAGCAGGAATGCGAAGCACTTTTGGTTTCTCAGTGCCGCTCAGCCTAGGGCAATGAGGGAGATTTGCATGACATATAAGACTTGAGAGAACACATTTCCTGGAGTTGTTGGAGAGCTGAGGAAATCTAGCTCTTCCAAGGAAGAGTGTAGTGTGTTGGCCTACACACAAAATACAAAGAGTGACTGGGAAAAGTTTCCGGGCCAGGATGTATCTTAGTAGCCCAGTGGAGCCTGCCGGTACTCGGTGTTCTTGCAGGGAATAGGGTGCCCACGCGAGGTCCTCGGGGTCTTGAAAAGCTTACTAACCTTAAAAGGAAACAGACCTGAAACTAATGCCTCAAGGACTCCGCTCTAAGCTTCCACTTCGGCAGGGCTATTCTAGGCTTTACCTTGAAGAAATGACTCACGTCAAGTTTCCTTTTAGCTCTAGAGCGTCTCAGGCGAGGCTCCCACCCAGGCTATGAAAGCACCCTGTTGATGTAGAGAACAGTCGTTCCCTTCCCAGAGCCCTACCTACAGAGACTAGAGACCCGTCCTAAAATTGTTATTTAGGTAGCTTCAAGGCAGCTTGAATGGAGCATTCAAAATGGGTAAGCAAGGCTTGTGCCATAAGTTCCCCGTTTCCAGTGAACATGCAGCCTACCTCCTTGTGATTTCAACCAAGTAAATATACACTCTAGCTACACACTGGTCCCTTCCTTGAATAAAATTTATTTGGCACGGAATTCTGCGAGTAGCCAACCGCCTCCCCCAGGGAGCGCTCTGGGTAGGCTATCGGGCTTAGCTTCTTCTAAAACCCTGCAGTGTAAGAGGAAGAACTGTGCTTTGGTTACAGCAGGAACGCAAGCCGACTTTCTCCTGTAAGGATGGGGTCTTAAGGAATGACTTTGTAGCAGGAATGCGAAGCAGTTTTGGTTTCTCAGTGCCGCTCAGCCTAGGGCAATGAGGGAGATTTGCATGACATATAGGACTTCAGAGAACACATTTCCTGGAGTTGTTGGAGAGCTGAGGAAATCTAGCTCTTCCAAGGAAGAGTGCAGTGTGTTGCCCTACACACAAAATACACAGTGACTGGGAAATGTTTCCGGGCCTGGATGTTTCTTAGTAGCCCAGTGGAGCCTGCTGGTACTCGGTGCTCTTGCAGGGAATAGGGTGCCCACGAGAGGTCCTCGGTGTCTTGAAAAGCTTACTAACCTTAAAAGAAAACAGACCTAAAACAAATGCCACAAGGAAACTGCTGCAAGCTTAGCTTCGGCAGGGCTATTCAAGGCTTTACCTGGAGGAAAGAACTCACGTCAAGTGTCCTTTATCTCTAGGGCGTCTGAGGAGAGGCTCCCACCCAGGCTATGAAAGCACCCTGTTGATGCAGAGAACACTCGTTCCCTTCCCAGAGCCCTGCCTACAATGACTAAAGACTCGTCCTAAAACTGTTATTTAGGTAACTTCAAGGCAGCATGAATGCAGCATTCAAAATGGGAAAGCAAGGCTTGTGCCATAAGGTCCCCGTTTCCAGCGAACACGCGGCCTACCTACTTGTGATTTCTACCAAGTAAATATACACTCTAGCTAAACACTGGTCCCTTCCTTGAATAAAGTTTATTTGGCTCGGAGTTCTGCGTGTAGCCAACAGCCTCCCCCAAGGAGCGCTCTAGGTAGGCTATCGGGCTTAGCTTCTTCTAAAACCCTGCAGTGTAAGAGGAAGAACTGTGCTTTGGTTACAGCAGGAACGCAAGCTGACTTTCTCCTGTAAGGATGGGGTCTTAAGGTATGACTTTGTAGAAGGAATGCGAAGCAGTTTTGGTTTCTCAGTGCCGCTCAGCCTAGGGCAATGAGGCAGATTTGCATGACTTGTAGGACGTGAGAGAGCACATTTCCTGGAGCTGTTGGAGAGCTGAGGAAATCTAGCCTTTCCAAGGAAGAGTGCAGTGTGTTGGCCTACACACAAAATACACAGAGTGACTGGGAAAGGTTTCCGGGCCTGGATGTTTCTTAGTAGCCCAGTGGAGACTGCCGGTACTCGGTGGTCTTCAGGGAATAAAGTGCCCACGCGAGGTCCTCGGTGTCTTGAAAAGCTTACTATCCTTAAAAGGAAAGAGACCTGAAACTAATGCCTCAAGGACTCCGCTCCAAGCTTCCACTTCGGCAGGGCTATTCTAGGCTTTACCTTGAGGAAAGGACTCACGTCAAGTTTCCTTTTAGCTGTAGAGCGTCTGAGCAGAGGCTCCCACCCAGGCTATGAAAGCACCCTGTTGATGTAGAGAACACTCGTTCCCTTCCCAGAGCCCTGCCTACAGAGACTAGAGACCCGTCCTAAAATTGTTATTTAGGTAGCTTCAAGGCAGCTTGAATGGAGCATTCAAAATGGGTAAGCAAGGCTTGTGCCATAAGTTCCCCGTTTCCAGCGAACATGCAGCCTACCTCCTTGTGATTTCAACCAAGTAAATATACACTCTAGCTACACACTGGTCCCTTCCTTGAATAAAGTTTATTTGGCACGGAATTCTGCGTGTAGCCAACCGCCTCCCCCAGGGAGCGCTCTGGGTAGGCTATCGGGCTTAGCTTCTTCTAAAACCCTGGAGTGTAAGAGGAAGAACTGTGCTTTGGTTACAGCAGGAACGCAAGCCGACTTTCTCCTGTAAGGATGGGGTCTTAAGGAGTGACTTTGTAGCAGGAATGCGAAGCAGTTTTGGTTTCTCAGTGCCGCTCAGCCTAGGGCAATGAGGGAGATTTGCATGACATATAAGACTTGAGAGAACACATTTCCTGGAGTTGTTGGAGAGCTGAGGAAATCTAGCTCTTCCAAGGAAGAGCGTAGTGTGTTGGCCTACACACAAAATACAAAGAGTGACTGGAAAAAGTTTCCGGGCCAGGATGTATCTTAGTAGCCCAGTGGAGCCTGCCGGTACTCGGTGTTCTTGCAGGGAATAGGGTGCCCACGCGAGGTCCTCGGGGTCTTGAAAAGCTTACTAACCTTAAAAGGAAACAGACCTGAAACTAATGCCTCAAGGACTCCGCTCCAAGCTTCCACTTCGGCAGGGCTATTCTAGGCTTTACCTTGAGGAAAGGACTCACGTCAAGCTCCCTTTTAGCTCTAGAGCGTCTCAGGCGAGGCTCCCACCCAGTCTATGAAATCACCCTGTTGATGTAGAGAACACTCGTTCCCTTCCCAGAGCCCTGCCTGCAGACACTGGAGACCCGTCCTAAAATTGTAATTTAGATAGCTTCAATGCAGGTTGAATGGAGCATTCAAAATGGGTAAGCAAGGCTTGTGCCATAAGTTCCCCGTTTCCAGCGAACATGCAGCCTACCTCCTTGTGATTTCTACCAAGTAAATATACACTCTAGCTACACACTGGTCCCTTCCTTGAATAAAGTTTATTTGGCACGGAATTCTGCGTGTAGCCAACCGCCTCCCACAGGGAGCGCTCTGGGTAGGCTATCGGGCTTAGCTTCTTCTAAAACCCTGGAGTGTAAGAGGAAGAACTGTGCTTTGGTTACAGCAGGAAAGCAAGCCGACTTTCTCCTGTAAGGATGGGGTCTTAAGGTTTGACTTTAAAGAAGTAATGCGTTGCAGTTTTGGTTTCTCAGTGCCGCTCTGCCTAGGGCAATGAGGGAGATTTGCATGACATATAGGACTTGAGAGAACACATTTCCTGGAGTTGTTGGAGAGCTGAGGAAATCTAGCTCTTCCAAGGAAGAGTGCAGTGTGTTGCCCTACACACAAAATACACAGTGACTGGGAAATATTTCAGGGCCTGGATGTTTCTTAGTAGCCCAGTGGAGCCTGCTGGTACTCGGTGCTCTTGCAGGGAATAGGGTGCCCACGAGAGGTCCTCGGTGTCTTGAAAAGCTTACTGACCTTAAAAGAAAACAGACCTAAAACAAATGCCACAAGGAAACTGCTGCAAGCTTAGCTTCGGCAGGGCTATTCAAGGCTTTACCTGGAGGAAAGAACTCACGTCAAGTGTCCTTTATCTCTAGGGCGTCTGAGGAGAGGCTCCCACCCAGGCTATGAATGCACCCTGTTGATGGAGAGAACACTCGTTCCCTTCCCAGAGCCCTGCCTACAATGACTAAAGACTCGTCCTAAAACTGTTATTTAGGTAACTTCAAGGCAGCATGAATGGAGCATTCAAAATGGGAAAGCAAGGCTTGTGCCATAAGGTCCCCGTTTCCAGCGAACACGAGGCCTACCTACTTGTGATTTCTACCAAGTAAATATACACTCTAGCTAAACACTGGTCCCTTCCTTGAATAAAGTTTATTTGGCACGGAGTTCTGCGTGTAGCCAACAGCCTCCCCCAAGGAGCGCTCTAGGTAGGCTATCGGGCTTAGCTTCTTCTAAAACCCTGCAGTGTAAGAGGAAGAACTGTGCTTTGGTTACAGCAGGAACGCAAGCTGACTTTCTCCTGTAAGGATGGGGTCTTAAGGTATGACTTTGTAGAAGGAATGCGAAGCAGTTTTGGTTTCTCAGTGCCGCTCAGCCTAGGGCAATGAGGCAGATTTTCATGACTTGTAGGACGTGAGAGAGTACATTTCCTTTAGCTCTTGGAGAGCTGAATAAATCTAGCTCTTCCAAGGAAGAGTGCAGTGTGTTGGCCTACACACAAAATACAAAGAGTGACTGGGAAAGGTTTCCGGGCCTGGATGTTTCTTAGTAGCCCAGTGGAGACTGCCGGTACTCGGTGGTCTTCCAGGGAATAAGGTGCCCACGCGAGGTCCTCGGTGTCTTGAAAAGCTTACTAACCTTAAAATGAAACAGACCTGAAACTAATGCCTAAAGGACTCCGCTCCAATATTCCACTTCGGCAGGGCTATTCTAGGCTTTACCTTGAGGAAAGGACTCACGTCAAGTTCCCTTTTAGCTCTAGAGCGTCTCAGGCGAGGCTCCCACCCAGTCTATGAAAGCACCCTGTTGATGTAGAGAACACTCGTTCCCTTCCCAGAGCCCTGCCTGCAGACACTGGAGACCCGTCCTAAAATTGTAATTTAGATAGCTTCAATGCAGCTTGAATGGAGCATTCAAAATGGGTAAGCAAGGCTTGTGCCATAAGTTCCCCGTTTCCAGCGAACATGCAGCCTACCTCCTTGTGATTTCTACCAAGTAAATATACACTCTAGCTACACACTGGTCCCTTCCTTGAATAAAGTTTATTTGGCACGGAATTCTGCGAGTAGCCAACCGCCTCCCCCAGGGAGCGCTCTGGGTAGGCTATCGGGCTTAGCTTCTTCTAAAACCCTGGAGTGTAAGAGGAAGAACTGTGCTTTGGTTACAGCAGGAAAGCAAGCCAACTTTCTCCTGTAAGGATGGGGTCTTAAGGTTTGACTTTAAAGAAGGAATGCGTTGCAGTTTTGGTTTCTCAGTGCCGCTCAGCCTAGGGCAATGAGGGAGATTTGCATGACATATAGGAATTGAGAGAACACATTTCCTGGAGTTGTTGGAGAGCTGAGGAAATCTAGCTCTTCCAAGGAAGAGTGCAGTGTGTTGCCCTACACACAAAATACACAGTGACTGGGAAACGTTTCCGGGCCTGGATGTTTCTTAGTAGCCCAGTGGAGCCTGCTGGTACTCGGTGCTCTTGCAGGGAATAGGGTGCCCACGAGAGGTCCTCGGTGTCTTGAAAAGCTTACTGACCTTAAAAGAAAACAGACCTAAAACAAATGCCACAAGGAAAGTGCTGCAAGCTTAGCTTCGGCAGGGCTATTCAAGGCTTTACCTGGAGGAAAGAACTCACGTCAAGTGTCCTTTATCTCTAGGGCGTCTGAGGAGAGGCTCCCACCCAGGCTATGAAAGCACCCTGTTGATGGAGAGAACACTCGTTCCCTTCCCAGAGCCCTGCCTACAATGACTAAAGACTCGTCCTAAAACTGTTATTTAGGTAACTTCAAGGCAGCATGAATGGAGCATTCAAAATGGGAAAGCAAGGCTTGTGCCATAAGGTCCCCGTTTCCAGCGAACACGCGGCCTACCTACTTGTGATTTCTACCAAGTAAATATACACTCTAGCTAAACACTGGTCCCTTCCTTGAATAAAGTTTATTTGGCACGGAGTTCTGCGTGTAGCCAACAGCCTCCCCCAAGGAGCGCTCTAGGTAGGCTATCGTGCTTAGCTTCTTCTAAAACCCTGCAGTGTAAGAGGAAGAACTGTGCTTTGGTTACAGCAGGAACGCAAGCCGACTTTCTCCTGTAAGGATGGGGTCTTAAGGCATGACTTTGTAGCAGGAATGCGAAGCAGTTTTGGTTTCTCAGTGCCGCTCAGCCTAGGGCAATGAGGGAGATTTGCATGACATATAAGACTTGAGAGAACACATTTCCTGGAGTTGTTGGAGAGCTGAGGAAATCTAGCTCTTCCAAGGAAGAGTGTAGTGTGTTGGCCTACACACAAAATACAAAGAGTGACTGGGAAAAGTTTCCGGGCCAGGATGTTTCTTAGTAGCCCAGTGGAGCCTGCCGGTAGTAGGTGTTCTTGCAGGGAAGAGGGTGCCCACGCGAGGTCCTCGGGGTCTTCAAAAGCTTACTAACCATAAAAGGAAACAGACCTGAAACTAATGCCTCAAGGACTCCGCTCCAAGCTTCCACTTCGGCAGCGCTATTCTAGGCTTTACCTTGAGGAAAGGACTCACGTCAAGTTCCCTTTTAGCTCTAGAGCGTCTCAGGCGAGGCTCCCACCCAGTCTATGAAAGCACCCTGTTGATGTAGAGAACACTCGTTCGCTTCCCAGAGCCCTGCCTGCAGACACTGGAGACCCGTCCTAAAATTGTAATTTAGATAACTTCAATGCAGCTTGAATGGAGCATTCAAAATGGGTAAGCAAGGCTTGTGCCATAAGTTCCCCGTTTCCAGCGAACATGCAGCCTACCTCCTTGTGATTTCTACCAAGTAAATATACACTCTAGCTACACACTGGTCCCTTCCTTGAATAAAGTTTATTTGGCACGGAATTCTGCGTGTAGCCAACCGCCTCCCCCAGGGAGCGCTCTGGCTAGGCTATCGGGCTTAGCTTCTTCTAAAACCCTGGAGTGTAAGAGGAAGAAATGTGCTTTGGTTACAGCAGGAAAGCAAGCCAACTTTCTCCTGTAAGGATGGGGTCTTAAGGTTTGACTTTAAAGAAGGAATGCGTTGCAGTTTTGGTTTCTCAGTGCCGCTCGGCCTAGGGCAATGAGGGAGATTTGCATGACATATAGGACTTGAGAGAACACATTTCCTGGAGTTGTTGGAGAGGTGAGGAAATCTAGCTCTTCCAAGGAAGAGTGCAGTGTGTTGCCCTACACACAAAATACACAGTGACTGGGAAATGTTTCCGGGCCTGGATGTTTCTTAGTAGCCCAGTGGAGCCTGCTGGTACTCGGTGCTCTTGCAGGGAATAGGGTGCCCACGAGAGGTCCTCGGTGTCTTGAAAAGCTTACTAACCTTAAAAGAAAACAGACCTAAAACAAATGCCACAAGGAAACTGCTGCAAGCTTAGCTTCGGCAGGGCTATTCAAGGCTTTACCTGGAGGAAAGAACTCACGTCAAGTGTCCTTTATCTCTAGGGCGTCTGAGGAGAGGCTCCCACCCAGGCTATGAAAGCACCCTGTTGATGCAGAGAACACTCGTTCCCTTCCCAGAGCCCTGCCTACAATGACTAAAGACTCGTCCTAAAACTGTTATTTAGGTAACTTCAAGGCAGCATGAATGCAGCATTCAAAATGGGAAAGCAAGGCTTGTGCCATAAGGTCCCCGTTTCCAGCGAACACGCGGCCTACCTACTTGTGATTTCTACCAAGTAAATATACACTCTAGCTAAACACTGGTCCCTTCCTTGAATAAAGTTTATTTGGCTCGGAGTTCTGCGTGTAGCCAACAGCCTCCCCCAAGGAGCGCTCTAGGTAGGCTATCGGGCTTAGCTTCTTCTAAAACCCTGCAGTGTAAGAGGAAGAACTGTGCTTTGGTTACAGCAGGAACGCAAGCTGACTTTCTCCTGTAAGGATGGGGTCTTAAGGTATGACTTTGTAGAAGGAATGCGAAGCAGTTTTGGTTTCTCAGTGCCGCTCAGCCTAGGGCAATGAGGCAGATTTGCATGACTTGTAGGACGTGAGAGAGCACATTTCCTGGAGCTGTTGGAGAGCTGAGGAAATCTAGCCTTTCCAAGGAAGAGTGCAGTGTGTTGGCCTACACACAAAATACACAGAGTGACTGGGAAAGGTTTCCGGGCCTGGATGTTTCTTAGTAGCCCAGTGGAGACTGCCGGTACTCGGTGGTCTTCAGGGAATAAAGTGCCCACGCGAGGTCCTCGGTGTCTTGAAAAGCTTACTATCCTTAAAAGGAAAGAGACCTGAAACTAATGCCTCAAGGACTCCGCTCCAAGCTTCCACTTCGGCAGGGCTATTCTAGGCTTTACCTTGAGGAAAGGACTCACGTCAAGTTTCCTTTTAGCTGTAGAGCGTCTGAGCAGAGGCTCCCACCCAGGCTATGAAAGCACCCTGTTGATGTAGAGAACACTCGTTCCCTTCCCAGAGCCCTGCCTACAGAGACTAGAGACCCGTCCTAAAATTGTTATTTAGGTAGCTTCAAGGCAGCTTGAATGGAGCATTCAAAATGGGTAAGCAAGGCTTGTGCCATAAGTTCCCCGTTTCCAGCGAACATGCAGCCTACCTCCTTGTGATTTCAACCAAGTAAATATACACTCTAGCTACACACTGGTCCCTTCCTTGAATAAAGTTTATTTGGCACGGAATTCTGCGTGTAGCCAACCGCCTCCCCCAGGGAGCGCTCTGGGTAGGCTATCGGGCTTAGCTTCTTCTAAAACCCTGGAGTGTAAGAGGAAGAACTGTGCTTTGGTTACAGCAGGAACGCAAGCCGACTTTCTCCTGTAAGGATGGGGTCTTAAGGAGTGACTTTGTAGCAGGAATGCGAAGCAGTTTTGGTTTCTCAGTGCCGCTCAGCCTAGGGCAATGAGGGAGATTTGCATGACATATAAGACTTGAGAGAACACATTTCCTGGAGTTGTTGGAGAGCTGAGGAAATCTAGCTCTTCCAAGGAAGAGCATAGTGTGTTGGCCTACACACAAAATACAAAGAGTGACTGGAAAAAGTTTCCGGGCCAGGATGTATCTTAGTAGCCCAGTGGAGCCTGCCGGTACTCGGTGTTCTTGCAGGGAATAGGGTGCCCACGCGAGGTCCTCGGGGTCTTGAAAAGCTTACTAACCTTAAAAGGAAACAGACCTGAAACTAATGCCTCAAGGACTCCGCTCCAAGCTTCCACTTCGGCAGGGCTATTCTAGGCTTTACCTTGAGGAAAGGACTCACGTCAAGCTCCCTTTTAGCTCTAGAGCGTCTCAGGCGAGGCTCCCACCCAGTCTATGAAATCACCCTGTTGATGTAGAGAACACTCGTTCCCTTCCCAGAGCCCTGCCTGCAGACACTGGAGACCCGTCCTAAAATTGTAATTTAGATAGCTTCAATGCAGGTTGAATGGAGCATTCAAAATGGGTAAGCAAGGCTTGTGCCATAAGTTCCCCGTTTCCAGCGAACATGCAGCCTACCTCCTTGTGATTTCTACCAAGTAAATATACACTCTAGCTACACACTGGTCCCTTCCTTGAATAAAGTTTATTTGGCACGGAATTCTGCGTGTAGCCAACCGCCTCCCACAGGGAGCGCTCTGGGTAGGCTATCGGGCTTAGCTTCTTCTAAAACCCTGGAGTGTAAGAGGAAGAACTGTGCTTTGGTTACAGCAGGAAAGCAAGCCGACTTTCTCCTGTAAGGATGGGGTCTTAAGGTTTGACTTTAAAGAAGTAATGCGTTGCAGTTTTGGTTTCTCAGTGCCGCTCTGCCTAGGGCAATGAGGGAGATTTGCATGACATATAGGACTTGAGAGAACACATTTCCTGGAGTTGTTGGAGAGCTGAGGAAATCTAGCTCTTCCAAGGAAGAGTGCAGTGTGTTGCCCTACACACAAAATACACAGTGACTGGGAAATATTTCAGGGCCTGGATGTTTCTTAGTAGCCCAGTGGAGCCTGCTGGTACTCGGTGCTCTTGCAGGGAATAGGGTGCCCACGAGAGGTCCTCGGTGTCTTGAAAAGCTTACTGACCTTAAAAGAAAACAGACCTAAAACAAATGCCACAAGGAAACTGCTGCAAGCTTAGCTTCGGCAGGGCTATTCAAGGCTTTACCTGGAGGAAAGAACTCACGTCAAGTGTCCTTTATCTCTAGGGCGTCTGAGGAGAGGCTCCCACCCAGGCTATGAATGCACCCTGTTGATGGAGAGAACACTCGTTCCCTTCCCAGAGCCCTGCCTACAATGACTAAAGACTCGTCCTAAAACTGTTATTTAGGTAACTTCAAGGCAGCATGAATGGAGCATTCAAAATGGGAAAGCAAGGCTTGTGCCATAAGGTCCCCGTTTCCAGCGAACACGAGGCCTACCTACTTGTGATTTCTACCAAGTAAATATACACTCTAGCTAAACACTGGTCCCTTCCTTGAATAAAGTTTATTTGGCACGGAGTTCTGCGTGTAGCCAACAGCCTCCCCCAAGGAGCGCTCTAGGTAGGCTATCGGGCTTAGCTTCTTCTAAAACCCTGCAGTGTAAGAGGAAGAACTGTGCTTTGGTTACAGCAGGAACGCAAGCTGACTTTCTCCTGTAAGGATGGGGTCTTAAGGTATGACTTTGTAGAAGGAATGCGAAGCAGTTTTGGTTTCTCAGTGCCGCTCTGCCTAGGGCAATGAGGGAGATTTGCATGACATATAGGACTTGAGAGAACACATTTCCTGGAGTTGTTGGAGAGCTGAGGAAATCTAGCTCTTCCAAGGAAGAGTGCAGTGTGTTGCCCTACACACAAAATACACAGTGACTGGGAAATGTTTCCGGGCCTGGAGGTTTCTTAGTAGCCCAGTGGAGCCTGCTGGTACTCGGTGCTCTTGCAGGGAATAGGGTGCCCACGAGAGGTCCTCGGTGTCTTGAAAAGCTTACTGACCTTAAAAGAAAACAGACCTAAAACAAATGCCACAAGGAAACTGCTGCAAGCTTAGCTTCGGCAGGGCTATTCAAGGCTTTACCTGGAGGAAAGAACTCACGTCAAGTGTCCTTTATCTCTAGGGCGTCTGAGGAGAGGCTCCCACCCAGGCTATGAAAGCACCCTGTTGATGCAGAGAACACTCGTTCCCTTCCCAGAGCCCTGCCTACAATGACTAAAGACTCGTCCTAAAACTGTTATTTAGGTAACTTCAAGGCAGCATGAATGGAGCATTCAAAATGGGAAAGCAAGGCTTGTGCCATAAGGTCCCCTTTTCCAGCGAACACGCGGCCTACCTACTTGTGATTTCTACCAAGTAAATATACACTCTAGCTAAACACTGGTCCCTTCCTTGAATAAAGTTTATTTGGCACGGAGTTCTGCGTGTAGCCAACAGCCTCCCCCAAGGAGCGCTCTAGGTAGGCTCTCGGGCTTAGCTTCTTCTAAAACCCTGCAGTGTAAGAGGAAGAACTGTGCTTTGGTTACAGCAGGAACGCAAGCTGACTTTCTCCTGTAAGGATGGGGTCTTAAGGTATGACTTTGTAGAAGGAATGCGAAGCAGTTTTGGTTTCTCAGTGCCGCTCAGCCTAGGGCAATGAGGCAGATTTGCATGACTTGTAGGACGTGAGAGAGCACATTTCCTGGAGCTGTTGGAGAGCTGAGGAAATCTAGCTCTTCCAAGGAAGAGTGCAGTGTGTTGGCCTACACACAAAATAGACAGAGTGACTGGGAAAGGTTTCCGGGCCTGGATGTTTCTTAGTAGCCCAGTGGAGACTGCCGGTACTCGGTGGTCTTCCAGGGAATAAGGTGCCCAGGCGAGGTCCTCGGTGTCCTGAAAAGCTTACTAACCTTAAAAGGAAACAGACCTGAAACTAATGCCTCAAGGACTCCGCTCCAAGCTTCCACTTCGGCAGGGCTATTCTAGGCTTTACCTTGAGGAAAGGACTCACGTCAAGTTTCCTTTTAGCTGTAGAGCGTCTGAGCAGAGGCTCCCACCCAGGCTATGAAAGCACCCTGTTGATGTAGAGAACACTCGTTCCCTTCCCAGAGCCCTGCCTACAGAGACTAGAGACCCGTCCTAATATTGTTATTTAGGTAGCTTCAAGGCAGCTTGAATGGAGCATTCAAAATAGGTAAGCAAGGCTTGTGCCATAAGTTCCCCGTTTCCAGCGAACATGCAGCCTACCTCCTTGTGATTTCAACCAAGTAAATATACACTCTAGCTACACACTGGCCCCTTCCTTGAATAAAGTTTATTTGGCACGGAGTTCTGCGTGTAGCCAACCGCCTCCCCCAGGGAGCGCTCTGGGTAGGCTATCGGGCTTAGCTTCTTCTAAAACCCTGGAGTGTAAGAGGAAGAACTGTGCTTTGGTTACAACAGGAACGCAAGCCGACTTTCTCCTGTAAGGATGGGGTCTTAAGGAATGACTTTGTAGCAGGAATGCGAAGCAGTTTTGGTTTCTCAGTGCCGCTCAGCCTAGGTCAATGAGGCAGATTTGCATGACTTGTAGGACGTGAGAGAGTACATTTCCTGGAGCTCTTGGAGAGCTGAGGAAATTTAGCTCTTCCAAGGAAGAGTGCAGTGTGTTGTCCTACACACAAAATACAAAGAGTGACTGGGAAAGGTTTCCGGGCCTGGATGTTTCTTAGTAGCCCAGTGGAGACTGCCGGTACTCGGTGGTCTTCAGGGAATAAGGTGCCCACGCGAGGTCCTCGGTGTCTTGAAAAGCTTACTAACCTTAAAAGGAAAGAGACCTGAAACTAATGCCTCAAGGACTCCGCTCCAAGCTTCCACTTCGGCAGGGCTATTCTAGGCTTTACCTTGAGGAAAAGACTCACGTCAAGTTTCCTTTTAGCTGTAGAGCGTCTGAGCAGAGGCTCCCACCCAGGCTATGAAAGCACCCTGTTGATGTAGAGAACACTCGTTCCCTTCCCAGAGCCCTGCCTACAGAGACTAGAGACCCGTCCTAAAATTGTTATTTAGGTAGCTTCAAGGCAGCTTGAATGGAGCATTCAAAATGGGTAAGCAAGGCTTGTGCCATAAGTTCCCCGTTTCCAGCGAACATGCAGCCTACCTCCTTGTGATTTCAACCAAGTAAATATACACTCTAGCTACACACTGGTCCCTTCCTTGAATAAAGTTTATTTGGCACGGAATTCTGCGTGTAGCCAACCGCCTCCCCCAGGGAGCACTCTGGGTAGGCTATCGGGCTTAGCTTCTTCTAAAACCCTGGAGTGTAAGAGGAAGAACTGTGCTTTGGTTACAGCAGGAACGCAAGCCGACTTTCTCCTGTAAGGATGGGGTCTTAAGGAGTGACTTTGTAGCAGGAATGCGAAGCACTTTTGGTTTCTCAGTGCCGCTCAGCCTAGGGCAATGAGGGAGATTTGCATGACATATAAGACTTGAGAGAACACATTTCCTGGAGTTGTTGGAGAGCTGAGGAAATCTAGCTCTTCCAAGGAAGAGCATAGTGTGTTGGCCTACACACAAAATACAAAGAGTGACTGGAAAAAGTTTCCGGGCCAGGATGTATCTTAGTAGCCCAGTGGAGCCTGCCGGTACTCGGTGTTCTTGCAGGGAATAGGGTGCCCACGCGAGGTCCTCGGGGTCTTGAAAAGCTTACTAACCTTAAAAGGAAACAGACCTGAAACTAATGCCTCAAGGACTCCGCTCCAAGCTTCCACTTCGGCAGGGCTATTCTAGGCTTTACCTTGAGGAAAGGACTCACGTCAAGCTCCCTTTTAGCTCTAGAGCGTCTCAGGCGAGGCTCCCACCCAGTCTATGAAATCACCCTGTTGATGTAGAGAACACTCGTTCCCTTCCCAGAGCCCTGCCTGCAGACACTGGAGACCCGTCCTAAAATTGTAATTTAGATAGCTTCAATGCAGGTTGAATGGAGCATTCAAAATGGGTAAGCAAGGCTTGTGCCATAAGTTCCCCGTTTCCAGCGAACATGCAGCCTACCTCCTTGTGATTTCTACCAAGTAAATATACACTCTAGCTACACACTGGTCCCTTCCTTGAATAAAGTTTATTTGGCACGGAATTCTGCGTGTAGCCAACCGCCTCCCACAGGGAGCGCTCTGGGTAGGCTATCGGGCTTAGCTTCTTCTAAAACCCTGGAGTGTAAGAGGAAGAACTGTGCTTTGGTTACAGCAGGAAAGCAAGCCGACTTTCTCCTGTAAGGATGGGGTCTTAAGGTTTGACTTTAAAGAAGTAATGCGTTGCAGTTTTGGTTTCTCAGTGCCGCTCTGCCTAGGGCAATGAGGGAGATTTGCATGACATATAGGACTTGAGAGAACACATTTCCTGGAGTTGTTGGAGAGCTGAGGAAATCTAGCTCTTCCAAGGAAGAGTGCAGTGTGTTGCCCTACACACAAAATACACAGTGACTGGGAAATATTTCAGGGCCTGGATGTTTCTTAGTAGCCCAGTGGAGCCTGCTGGTACTCGGTGCTCTTGCAGGGAATAGGGTGCCCACGAGAGGTCCTCGGTGTCTTGAAAAGCTTACTGACCTTAAAAGAAAACAGACCTAAAACAAATGCCACAAGGAAACTGCTGCAAGCTTAGCTTCGGCAGGGCTATTCAAGGCTTTACCTGGAGGAAAGAACTCACGTCAAGTGTCCTTTATCTCTAGGGCGTCTGAGGAGAGGCTCCCACCCAGGCTATGAATGCACCCTGTTGATGGAGAGAACACTCGTTCCCTTCCCAGAGCCCTGCCTACAATGACTAAAGACTCGTCCTAAAACTGTTATTTAGGTAACTTCAAGGCAGCATGAATGGAGCATTCAAAATGGGAAAGCAAGGCTTGTGCCATAAGGTCCCCGTTTCCAGCGAACACGAGGCCTACCTACTTGTGATTTCTACCAAGTAAATATACACTCTAGCTAAACACTGGTCCCTTCCTTGAATAAAGTTTATTTGGCACGGAGTTCTGCGTGTAGCCAACAGCCTCCCCCAAGGAGCGCTCTAGGTAGGCTATCGGGCTTAGCTTCTTCTAAAACCCTGCAGTGTAAGAGGAAGAACTGTGCTTTGGTTACAGCAGGAACGCAAGCTGACTTTCTCCTGTAAGGATGGGGTCTTAAGGTATGACTTTGTAGAAGGAATGCGAAGCAGTTTTGGTTTCTCAGTGCCGCTCAGCCTAGGGCAATGAGGCAGATTTGCATGACTTGTAGGACGTGAGAGAGTACATTTCCTTTAGCTCTTGGAGAGCTGAGGAAATCTAGCTCTTCCAAGGAAGAGTGCAGTGTGTTGGCCTACACACAAAATACAAAGAGTGACTGGGAAAGGTTTCCGGGCCTGGATGTTTCTTAGTAGCCCAGTGGAGACTGCCGGTACTCGGTGGTCTTCCAGGGAATAAGGTGCCCACGCGAGGTCCTCGGTGTCTTGAAAAGCTTACTAACCTTAAAATGAAACAGACCTGAAACTAATGCCTAAAGGACTCCGCTCCAATATTCCACTTCGGCAGGGCTATTCTAGGCTTTACCTTGAGGAAAGGACTCACGTCAAGTTCCCTTTTAGCTCTAGAGCGTCTCAGGCGAGGCTCCCACCCAGTCTATGAAAGCACCCTGTTGATGTAGAGAACACTCGTTCCCTTCCCAGAGCCCTGCCTGCAGACACTGGAGACCCGTCCTAAAATTGTAATTTAGATAGCTTCAATGCAGCTTGAATGGAGCATTCAAAATGGGTAAGCAAGGCTTGTGCCATAAGTTCCCCGTTTCCAGCGAACATGCAGCCTACCTCCTTGTGATTTCTACCAAGTAAATATACACTCTAGCTACACACTGGTCCCTTCCTTGAATAAAGTTTATTTGGCACGGAATTCTGCGAGTAGCCAACCGCCTCCCCCAGGGAGCGCTCTGGGTAGGCTATCGGGCTTAGCTTCTTCTAAAACCCTGGAGTGTAAGAGGAAGAACTGTGCTTTGGTTACAGCAGGAACGCAAGCCGACTTTCTCCTGTAAGGATGGGGTCTTAAGGTTTGACTTTAAAGAAGGAATGCGTTGCAGTTTTGGTTTCTCAGTGCCGCTCAGCCTAGGGCAATGAGGGAGATTTGCATGACATATAGGACTTCAGAGAACACATTTCCTGGAGTTGTTGGAGAGCTGAGGAAATCTAGCTCTTCCAAGGAAGAGTGCAGTGTGTTGCCCTACACACAAAATACACAGTGACTGGGAAATGTTTCCGGGCCTGGATGTTTCTTAGTAGCCCAGTGGAGCCTGCTGGTACTCGGTGCTCTTGCAGGGAATAGGGTGCCCACGAGAGGTCCTCGGTGTCTTGAAAAGCTTACTAACCTTAAAAGAAAACAGACCTAAAACAAATGCCACAAGGAAACTGCTGCAAGCTTAGCTTCGGCAGGGCTATTCAAGGCTTTACCTGGAGGAAAGAACTCACGTCAAGTGTCCTTTATCTCTAGGGCGTCTGAGGAGAGGCTCCCACCCAGGCTATGAAAGCACCCTGTTGATGGAGAGAACACTCGTTCCCTTCCCAGAGCCCTGCCTACAATGACTAAAGACTCGTCCTAAAACTGTTATTTAGGTAACTTCAAGGCAGCATGAATGGAGCATTCAAAATGGGAAAGCAAGGCTTGTGCCATAAGGTCCCCGTTTCCAGCGAACACGCGGCCTACCTACTTGTGATTTCTACCAAGTAAATATACACTCTAGCTAAACACTGGTCCCTTCCTTGAATAAAGTTTATTTGGCACGGAGTTCTGCGTGTAGCCAACAGCCTCCCCCAAGGAGCGCTC
This sequence comes from Balaenoptera physalus, assembly GCF_965194825.1. Lineage (NCBI taxonomy): Eukaryota > Metazoa > Chordata > Mammalia > Artiodactyla > Balaenopteridae > Balaenoptera > Balaenoptera physalus. The sequence goes on from NW_028125532.1 coordinate 71,944, forward strand.
TAGGTAGGCTATCGTGCTTAGCTTCTTCTAAAACCCTGCAGTGTAAGAGGAAGAACTGTGCTTTGGTTACAGCAGGAACGCAAGCCGACTTTCTCCTGTAAGGATGGGGTCTTAAGGCATGACTTTGTAGCAGGAATGCGAAGCAGTTTTGGTTTCTCAGTGCCGCTCAGCCTAGGGCAATGAGGGAGATTTGCATGACATATAAGACTTGAGAGAACACATTTCCTGGAGTTGTTGGAGAGCTGAGGAAATCTAGCTCTTCCAAGGAAGAGTGTAGTGTGTTGGCCTACACACAAAATACAAAGAGTGACTGGGAAAAGTTTCCGGGCCAGGATGTTTCTTAGTAGCCCAGTGGAGCCTGCCGGTAGTAGGTGTTCTTGCAGGGAAGAGGGTGCCCACGCGAGGTCCTCGGGGTCTTCAAAAGCTTACTAACCATAAAAGGAAACAGACCTGAAACTAATGCCTCAAGGACTCCGCTCCAAGCTTCCACTTCGGCAGCGCTATTCTAGGCTTTACCTTGAGGAAAGGACTCACGTCAAGTTCCCTTTTAGCTCTAGAGCGTCTCAGGCGAGGCTCCCACCCAGTCTATGAAAGCACCCTGTTGATGTAGAGAACACTCGTTCGCTTCCCAGAGCCCTGCCTGCAGACACTGGAGACCCGTCCTAAAATTGTAATTTAGATAACTTCAATGCAGCTTGAATGGAGCATTCAAAATGGGTAAGCAAGGCTTGTGCCATAAGTTCCCCGTTTCCAGCGAACATGCAGCCTACCTCCTTGTGATTTCTACCAAGTAAATATACACTCTAGCTACACACTGGTCCCTTCCTTGAATAAAGTTTATTTGGCACGGAATTCTGCGTGTAGCCAACCGCCTCCCCCAGGGAGCGCTCTGGCTAGGCTATCGGGCTTAGCTTCTTCTAAAACCCTGGAGTGTAAGAGGAAGAAATGTGCTTTGGTTACAGCAGGAAAGCAAGCCAACTTTCTCCTGTAAGGATGGGGTCTTAAGGTTTGACTTTAAAGAAGGAATGCGTTGCAGTTTTGGTTTCTCAGTGCCGCTCGGCCTAGGGCAATGAGGGAGATTTGCATGACATATAGGACTTGAGAGAACACATTTCCTGGAGTTGTTGGAGAGGTGAGGAAATCTAGCTCTTCCAAGGAAGAGTGCAGTGTGTTGCCCTACACACAAAATACACAGTGACTGGGAAATGTTTCCGGGCCTGGATGTTTCTTAGTAGCCCAGTGGAGCCTGCTGGTACTCGGTGCTCTTGCAGGGAATAGGGTGCCCACGAGAGGTCCTCGGTGTCTTGAAAAGCTTACTGACCTTAAAAGAAAACAGACCTAAAACAAATGCCACAAGGAAACTGCTGCAAGCTTAGCTTCGTCAGGGCTATTCAAGGCTTTACCTGGAGGAAAGAACTCACGTCAAGTGTCCTTTATCTCTAGGGCCTCTGAGGAGAGGCTCCCACCCAGGCTATGAAAGCACCCTGTTGATGCAGAGAACACTCGTTCCCTTCCCAGAGCCGTTCCTACAATGACTAAAGACTCGTCGTAAAACTGTTATTTAGTTAACTTCAAGGCAGCATGAATGGAGAATTCAAAATGGGAAAGCAAGGCTTGTGCCATAAGGTCCCCTTTTCCAGCTAACACGCGGCCTACCTACTTGTGATTTCTACCAAGTAAATATACACTCTAGCTAAACACTGGTCCCTTCCTTGAATAAAGTTTATTTGGCACGGAGTTCTGCGTGTAGCCAACAGCCTCCCCCAAGGAGCGCTCTAGGTAGGCTCTCGGGCTTAGCTTCTTCTAAAACCCTGCAGTGTAAGAGGAAGAACTGTGCTTTGGTTACAGCAGGAACGCAAGCTGACTTTCTCCTGTAAGGATGGGGTCTTAAGGTATGACTTTGTAGAAGGAATGCGAAGCAGTTTTGGTTTCTTAGTGCCGCTCAGCCTAGGGCAATGAGGCAGATTTGCATGACTTGTAGGACGTGAGAGAGCACATTTCCTGGAGCTGTTGGAGAGCTGAGGAAATCTAGCTCTTCCAAGGAAGAGTGCAGTGTGTTGGCCTACACACAAAATAGACAGAGTGACTGGGAAAGGTTTCCGGGCCTGGATGTTTCTTAGTAGCCCAGTGGAGACTGCCGGTACTCGGTGGTCTTCCAGGGAATAAGGTGCCCACGCGAGGTCCTCGGTGTCTTGAAAAGCTTACTAACCTTAAAAGGAAAGAGACCTGAAACTAATGCCTCAAGGACTCCGCTCCAAGCTTCCACTTCGGCAGGGCTATTCTAGGCTTTACCTTGAGGAAAGGACTCACGTCAAGTTTCCTTTTAGCTGTAGAGCGTCTGAGCAGAGGCTCCCACCCAGGCTATGAAAGCACCCTGTTGATGTAGAGAACACTCGTTCCCTTCCCAGAGCCCTGCCTACAGACACTGGAGACCCGTCCTAAAATTGTAATTTAGATAGCTTCAATGCAGCTTGAATGGAGCATTCAAAATGGGTAAGCAAGGCTTGTGCCATAAGTTCCCCGTTTCCAGCGAACATGCAGCCTACCTCCTTGTGATTTCTACCAAGTAAATATACACTCTAGCTACACACTGGTCCCTTCCTTAAATAAAGTTTATTTGGCACGGAATTCTGCCTGTAGCCAACCGCCTCCCACAGGGAGCGCTCTGGGTAGGCTATCGGGCTTAGCTTCTTCTAAAACCCTGGAGTGTAAGAGGAAGAACTGTGCTTTGGTTACAGCAGGAAAGCAAGCCGACTTTCTCCTGTAAGGATGGGGTCTTAAGGTTTGACTTTAAAGAAGGAATGCGTTGCAGTTTTGGTTTCTCAGTGCCGCTCAGCCTAGGGCAATGAGGGAGATTTGCATGACATACAGGACTTGAGAGAACACATTTCCTGGAGTTGTTGGAGAGCTGAGGTAATCTAGCTCTTCCAAGGAAGAGTGCAGTGTGTTGCCCTACACACAAAATACACAGTGACTGGGAAATGTTTCCGGGCCTGCATGTTTCTTAGTAGCCCAGTGGAGCCTGCTGGTACTCGGTGCTCTTGCAGGGAATAGGGTGCCCACGAGAGGTCCTCGGTGTCTTGAAAAGCTTACTGACCTTAAAAGAAAACAGACCTAAAACAAATGCCACAAGGAAACTGCTGCAAGCTTAGCTTCGGCAGGGCTATTCAAGGCTTTACCTGGAGGAAAGAACTCACGTCAAGTGTCCTTTATCTCTAGGGCGTCTGAGGAGAGGCTCCCACCCAGGCTATGAAAGCACCCTGTTGATGGAGAGAACACTCGTTCCCTTCCCAGAGCCCTGCCTACAATGACTAAAGACTCGTCCTAAAACTGTTATTTAGGTAACTTCAAGGCAGCATGAATGGAGCATTCAAAATGGGAAAGCAAGGCTTGTGCCATAAGGTCCCCGTTTCCAGCGAACACGCGGCCTACCTACTTGTGATTTCTACCAAGTAAATATACACTCTAGCTAAACACTGGTCCCTTCCTTGAATAAAGTTTATTTGGCACGGAGTTCTGCGTGTAGCCAACAGCCTCCCCCAAGGAGCGCTCTAGGTAGGCTATCGGGCTTAGCTTCTTCTAAAACCCTGCAGTGTAAGAGGAAGAACTGTGCTTTGGTTACAGCAGGAACGCAAGCTGACTTTCTCCTGTAAGGATGGGGTCTTAAGGTATGACTTTGTAGAAGGAATGCGAAGCAGTTTTGGTTTCTCAGTGCCGCTCAGCCTAGGGCAATGAGGCAGATTTGCATGACTTGTAGGACGTGAGAGAGTACATTTCCTGGAGCTCTTGGAGAGCTGAGGAAATCTAGCTCTTCCAAGGAAGAGTGCAGTGTGTTGGCCTACACACAAAATACAAAGAGTGACTGGGAAAGGTTTCCGGGCCTGGATGTTTCTTAGTAGCCCAGTGGAGACTGCCGGTACTCGGTGGTCTTCCAGGGAATAAGGTGCCCACGCGAGGTCCTCGGTGTCTTGAAAAGCTTACTAACCTTAAAATGAAACAGACCTGAAACTAATGCCTCAAGGACTCCGCTCCAAGCTTCCACTTCGGCAGGGCTATTCTAGGCTTTACCTTGAGGAAAGGACTCACGTCAAGTTCCCTTTTAGCTCTAGAGCGTCTCAGGCGAGGCTCCCACCCAGTCTATGAAAGCACCCTGTTGATGTAGAGAACACTCGTTCCCTTCCCAGAGCCCTGCCTGCAGAAACTGGAGACCCGTCCTAAAATTGTAATTTAGATAGCTTCAATGCAGCTTGAATGGAGCATTGAAAATGGGTAAGCAAGGCTTGTGCCATAAGTTCCCCGTTTCCAGCGAACATGCAGCCTACCTCCTTGTGATTTCTACCAAGTAAATATACACTCTAGCTACACACTGGTCCCTTCCTTGAATAAAGTTTATTTGGCACGGAATTCTGCGTATAGCCAACCGCCTCCCCCTGGGAGCGCTCTGGGTAGGCTATCGGGCTTAGCTTCTTCTAAAACCCTGGAGTGTAAGAGGAAGAACTGTGCTTTGGTTACAGCAGGAAAGCAAGCCGACTTTCTCCTGTAAGGATGGGGTCTTAAGGTTTGACTTTAAAGAAGGAATGCGTTGCAGTTTTGGTTTCTCAGTGCCGCTCAGCCTAGGGCAATGAGGGAGATTTGCCTGACATATAAGACTTGAGAGAACACATTTCCTGGAGTTGTTGGAGAGCTGAGGAAATCTAGCTCTTCCAAGGAAGAGTGTAGTGTGCTGGCCTACACACAAAATACAAAGAGTGACTGGGAAAAGTTTCCGGGCCAGGATGTATCTTAGTAGCCCAGTGGAGCCTGCCGGTACTCGGTGTTCTTGCAGGGAATAGGGTGCCCACGCGAGGTCCTCGGGGTCTTGAAAAGCTTACTAACCTTAAAAGGAAACAGACCTGAAACTAATGCCTCAAGGACTCCGCTCCAAGCTTCCACTTCGGCAGGGCTATTCTAGGCTTTACCTTGAGGAAAGGACTCACGTCAAGCTCCCTTTTAGCTCTAGAGCGTCTCAGGCGAGGCTCCCACCCAGTCTATGAAAGCACCCTGTTGATGTAGAGAACACTCGTTCCCTTCCCAGAGCCCTGCCTACAGACACTGGAGACCCGTCCTAAAATTGTAATTTAGATAGCTTCAATGCAGCTTGAATGGAGCATTCAAAATGGGTAAGCAAGGCTTGTGAGATAAGTTCCCCGTTTCCAGCGAACATGCAGCCTACCTCCTTGTGATTTCTACCAAGTAAATATACACTCTAGCTACACACTGGTCCCTTCCTTGAATAAAGTTTATTTGGCACGGAATTCTGCGTGTAGCCAACCGCCTCCCCCAGGGAGCGTTCTGGGTAGGCTATCGGGCTTAGCTTCTTCTAAAACCCTGGAGTGTAAGAGGAAGAACTGTGCTTTGGTTACAGCAGGAAAGCAAGCCGACTTTCTCCTGTAAGGATGGGGTCTTAAGGTTTGACTTTAAAGAAGGAATGCGTTGCAGTTTTGGTTTCTCAGTGCCGCTCAGCCTAGGGCAATGAGGGAGATTTGCGTGACATACAGGACTTGAGAGAACACATTTCCTGGAGTTTTTGGAGAGCTGAGGTAATCTAGCTCTTCCAAGGAAGAGTGCAGTGTGTTGCCCTACACACAAAATACACAGTGACTGGGAAATGTTTCCGGGCCTGGATGTTTCTTAGTAGCCCAGTGGAGCCTGCTGGTACTCGGTGCTCTTGCAGGGAATAGGGTGCCCACGAGAGGTCCTCGGTGTCTTGAAAAGCTTACTGACCTTAAAAGAAAACAGACCTAAAACAAATGCCACAAGGAAACTGCTGCAAGCTTAGCTTCGTCAGGGCTATTCAAGGCTTTACCTGGAGGAAAGAACTCACGTCAAGTGTCCTTTATCTCTAGGGCGTCTGAGGAGAGGCTCCCACCCAGGCTATGAAAGCACCCTGTTGATGGAGAGAACACTCGTTCCCTTCCCAGAGCCCTGCCTACAATGACTAAAGACTCGTCCTAAAACTGTTATTTAGGTAACTTCAAGGCAGCATGAATGGAGCATTCAAAATGGGAAAGCAAGGCTTGTGCCATAAGGTCCCCGTTTCCAGCGAACACGCGGCCTACCTACTTGTGATTTCTACCAAGTAAATATACACTCTAGCTAAACACTGGTCCCTTCCTTGAATAAAGTTTATTTGGCACGGAGTTCTGCGTGTAGCCAACAGCCTCCCCCAAGGAGCGCTCTAGGTAGGCTATCGGGCTTAGCTTCTTCTAAAACCCTGCAGTGTAAGAGGAAGAACTGTGCTTTGGTTACAGCAGGAACGCAAGCTGACTTTCTCCTGTAAGGATGGGGTCTTAAGGTATGACTTTGTAGAAGGAATGCGAAGCAGTTTTGGTTTCTCAGTGCCGCTCAGCCTAGGGCAATGAGGCAGATTTGCATGACTTGTAGGACGTAAGAGAGCACATTTCCTGGAGCTGTTGGAGAGCTGAGGAAATCTAGCTCTTCCAAGGAAGAGTGCAGTGTGTTGGCCTAAACACAAATTACACAGAGTGACTGGGAAAGGTTTCCGGGCCTGGATGTTTCTTAGTAGCCCAGTGGAGCCTGCCGGTACTCGGTGTTCTTGCAGGGAAGAGGGTGCCCACGCGAGGTCCTCGAGGTCTTCAAAAGCTTACTAACCATAAAAGGAAACAGACCTGAAACTAATGCCTCAAGGACTCCGCTCCAAGCTTCCACTTCGGCAGGGGTATTCTAGGCTTTACCTTGAGGAAAGGACTCACGTCAAGTTTCCTTTTAGCTGTAGAGCGTCTGAGCAGAGGCTCCCACCCAGGCTATGAAAGCACCCTGTTGATGTAGAGAACACTCGTTCCCTTCCCAGAGCCCTGCCTACAGAGACTAGAGACCCGTCCTAAAATTGTTATTTAGGTAGCTTCAAGGCAGCTTGAATGGAGCATTCAAAATGGGTAAGCAAGGCTTGTGCCATAAGTTCCCCGTTTCCAGCGAACATGCAACCTACCTCCTTGTGATTTCAACCAAGTAAATATACACTCTAGCTACACACTGGTCCCTTCCTTGAATAAAGTTTATTTGGCACGGAATTCTGCGTGTAGCCAACCGCCTCCCCCAGGGATCGCTCTAGGTAGGCTATCGGGCTTAGCTTCTTCTAAAACCCTGGAGTGTAAGAGGAAGAACTGTGCTTTGGTTACAGCAGGAACGCAAGCCGACTTTCTCCTGTAAGGATGGGGTCTTAAGGAGTGACTTTGTAGCAGGAATGCGAAGCACTTTTGGTTTCTCAGTGCCGCTCAGCCTAGGGCAATGAGGGAGATTTGCATGACATATAAGACTTGAGAGAACACATTTCCTGGAGTTGTTGGAGAGCTGAGGAAATCTAGCTCTTCCAAGGAAGAGTGTAGTGTGTTGGCCTACACACAAAATACAAAGAGTGACTGGAAAAAGTTTCCGGGCCAGGATGTATCTTAGTAGCCCAGTGGAGCCTGCCGGTACTCGGTGTTCTTGCAGGGAATAGGGTGCCCACGCGAGGTCCTCGGGGTCTTGAAAAGCTTACTAACCTTAAAAGGAAAGAGACCTGAAACTAATGCCTCAAGGACTCCGCTCCAAGCTTCCACTTCGGCAGGGCTATTCTAGGCTTTACCTTGAGGAAAGGACTCACGTCAAGTTTCCTTCTAGCTGTAGAGCGTCTGAGGAGAGGCTCCCACCCAGGCTATGAAAGCACCCTGTTGATGTAGAGAACACTCGTTCCCTTCCCAGAGCCCTGCCTACAGACACTGGAGACCCGTCCTAAAATTGTAATTTAGATAGCTTCAATGCAGCTTGAATGGAGCATTCAAAATGGGTAAGCAAGGCTTGTGCCATAAGTTCCCCGTTTCCAGCGAACATGCAGCCTACCTCCTTGTGATTTCTACCAAGTAAATATACACTCTAGCTACACACTGGTCCCTTCCTTGAATAAAGTTTATTTGGCACGGAATTCTGCGTGTAGCCAACCGCCTCCCCCAGGGAGCGCTCTGGGTAGGCTATCGGGCTTAGCTTCTTCTAAAACCCTGGAGTGTAAGAGGAAGAACTGTGCTTTGGTTACAGCAGGAAAGCAAGCCGACTTTCTCCTGTAAGGATGGGGTCTTAAGGTATTCCTTTGTAGAAGGAATGCGAAGCAGTTTTGGTTTCTCAGTGCCGCTCAGCCTAGGGCAATGAGGCAGATTTGCATGACTTGTAGGACGTGAGAGAGCACATTTCCTGGAGCTGTTGGAGAGCTGAGGAAATCTAGCTCTTCCAAGGAAGAGTGCAGTGTGTTGGCCTACACACAAAATAGACAGAGTGACTGGGAAAGGTTTCCGGGCCTGGATGTTTCTTAGTAGCCCAGTGGAGACTGCCGGTACTCGGTGGTCTTCCAGGGAATAAGGTGCCCACGCGAGGTCCTCGGTGTCTTGAAAAGCTTACTAACCTTAAAAGGAAAGAGACCTGAAACTAATGCCTCAAGGACTCCGCTCCAAGCTTCCACTTCGGCAGGGCTATTCTAGGCTTTACCTTGAGGAAAGGACTCACGTCAAGTTTCCTTTTAGCTGTAGAGCGTCTGAGCAGAGGCTCCCACCCAGGCTATGAAAGCACCCTGTTGATGTAGAGAACACTCGTTCCCTTCCCAGAGCCCTGCCTACAGACACTGGAGACCCGTCCTAAAATTGTAATTTAGATAGCTTCAATGCAGCTTGAATGGAGCATTCAAAATGGGTAAGCAAGGCTTGTGCCATAAGTTCCCCGTTTCCAGCGAACATGCAGCCTACCTCCTTGTGATTTCTACCAAGTAAATATACACTCTAGCTACACACTGGTCCCTTCCTTAAATAAAGTTTATTTGGCACGGAATTCTGCGTGTAGCCAACCGCCTCCCACAGGGAGCGCTCTGGGTAGGCTATCGGGCTTAGCTTCTTCTAAAACCCTGGAGTGTAAGAGGAAGAACTGTGTTTTGGTTACAGCAGGAAAGCAAGCCGACTTTCTCCTGTAAGGATGGGGTCTTAAGGTTTGACTTTAAAGAAGGAATGCGTTGCAGTTTTGGTTTCTCAGTGCCGCTCAGCCTAGGGCAATGAGGGAGATTTGCATGACATACAGGACTTGAGAGAACACATTTCCTGGAGTTGTTGGAGAGCTGAGGTAATCTAGCTCTTCCAAGGAAGAGTGCAGTGTGTTGCCCTACACACAAAATACACAGTGACTGGGAAATGTTTCCGGGCCTGCATGTTTCTTAGTAGCCCAGTGGAGCCTGCTGGTACTCGGTGCTCTTGCAGGGAATAGGGTGCCCACGAGAGGTCCTCGGTGTCTTGAAAAGCTTACTGACCTTAAAAGAAAACAGACCTAAAACAAATGCCACAAGGAAACTGCTGCAAGCTTAGCTTCGGCAGGGCTATTCAAGGCTTTACCTGGAGGAAAGAACTCACGTCAAGTGTCCTTTATCTCTAGGGCGTCTGAGGAGAGGCTCCCACCCAGGCTATGAAAGCACCCTGTTGATGGAGAGAACACTCGTTCCCTTCCCAGAGCCCTGCCTACAATGACTAAAGACTCGTCCTAAAACTGTTATTTAGGTAACTTCAAGGCAGCATGAATGGAGCATTCAAAATGGGAAAGCAAGGCTTGTGCCATAAGGTCCCCGTTTCCAGCGAACACGCGGCCTACCTACTTGTGATTTCTACCAAGTAAATATACACTCTAGCTAAACACTGGTCCCTTCCTTGAATAAAGTTTATTTGGCACGGAGTTCTGCGTGTAGCCAACAGCCTCCCCCAAGGAGCGCTCTAGGTAGGCTATCGGGCTTAGCTTCTTCTAAAACCCTGCAGTGTAAGAGGAAGAACTGTGCTTTGGTTACAGCAGGAACGCAAGCTGACTTTCTCCTGTAAGGATGGGGTCTTAAGGTATGACTTTGTAGAAGGAATGCGAAGCAGTTTTGGTTTCTCAGTGCCGCTCAGCCTAGGGCAATGAGGCAGATTTGCATGACTTGTAGGACGTGAGAGAGTACATTTCCTGGAGCTCTTGGAGAGCTGAGGAAATCTAGCTCTTCCAAGGAAGAGTGCAGTGTGTTGGCCTACACACAAAATACAAAGAGTGACTGGGAAAGGTTTCCGGGCCTGGATGTTTCTTAGTAGCCCAGTGGAGACTGCCGGTACTCGGTGGTCTTCCAGGGAATAAGGTGCCCACGCGAGGTCCTCGGTGTCTTGAAAAGCTTACTAACCTTAAAATGAAACAGACCTGAAACTAATGCCTCAAGGACTCCGCTCCAAGCTTCCACTTCGGCAGGGCTATTCTAGGCTTTACCTTGAGGAAAGGACTCACGTCAAGTTCCCTTTTAGCTCTAGAGCGTCTCAGGCGAGGCTCCCACCCAGTCTATGAAAGCACCCTGTTGATGTAGAGAACACTCGTTCCCTTCCCAGAGCCCTGCCTGCAGAAACTGGAGACCCGTCCTAAAATTGTAATTTAGATAGCTTCAATGCAGCTTGAATGGAGCATTGAAAATGGGTAAGCAAGGCTTGTGCCATAAGTTCCCCGTTTCCAGCGAACATGCAGCCTACCTCCTTGTGATTTCTACCAAGTAAATATACACTCTAGCTACACACTGGTCCCTTCCTTGAATAAAGTTTATTTGGCACGGAATTCTGCGTATAGCCAACCGCCTCCCCCTGGGAGCGCTCTGGGTAGGCTATCGGGCTTAGCTTCTTCTAAAACCCTGGAGTGTAAGAGGAAGAACTGTGCTTTGGTTACAGCAGGAAAGCAAGCCGACTTTCTCCTGTAAGGATGGGGTCTTAAGGTTTGACTTTAAAGAAGGAATGCGTTGCAGTTTTGGTTTCTCAGTGCCGCTCAGCCTAGGGCAATGTGGGAGATTTGCATGACATATAAGACTTGAGAGAACACATTTCCTGGAGTTGTTGGAGAGCTGAGGAAATCTAGCTCTTCCAAGGAAGAGTGCAGTGTGTTGGCCTACACACAAATTACACAGAGTGACTGGGAAAGGTTTCCGGGCCTGGATGTTTCTTAGTAGCCCAGTGGAGCCTGCCGGTACTCGGTGTTCTTGCAGGGAAGAGGGTGCCCACGCGAGGTCCTCGAGGTCTTCAAAAGCTTACTAACCATAAAAGGAAACAGACCTGAAACTAATGCCTCAAGGACTCCGCTCCAAGCTTCCACTTCGGCAGGGCTATTCTAGGCTTTACCTTGAGGAAAGGACTCACGTCAAGTTTCCTTTTAGCTGTAGAGCGTCTGAGCAGAGGCTCCCACCCAGGCTATGAAAGCACCCTGTTGATGTAGAGAACACTCGTTCCCTTCCCAGAGCCCTGCCTACAGAGACTAGAGACCCGTCCTAAAATTGTTATTTAGGTAGCTTCAAGGCAGCTTGAATGGAGCATTCAAAATGGGTAAGCAAGGCTTGTGCCATAAGTTCCCCGTTTCCAGCGAACATGCAGCCTACCTCCTTGTGATTTCAACCAAGTAAATATACACTCTAGCTACACACTGGTCCCTTCCTTGAATAAAGTTTATTTGGCACGGAATTCTGCGTGTAGCCAACCGCCTCCCCCAGGGAGCGCTCTGGGTAGGCTATCGGGCTTAGCTTCTTCTAAAACCCTGGAGTGTAAGAGGAAGAACTGTGCTTTGGTTACAGCAGGAAAGCAAGCCGACTTTCTCCTGTAAGGATGGGGTCTTAAGGTTTGACTTTAAAGAAGGAATGCGTTGCAGTTTTGGTTTCTCAGTGCCGCTCAGCCTAGGCCAATGAGGGAGATTTGCATGACATATAGGACTTGAGAGAACACATTTCCTGGAGTTGTTGGAGAGCTGAGGAAATCTAGCTCTTCCAAGGAAGAGTGCAGTGTGTTGCCCTACACACAAAATACACAGTGACTGGGAAATGTTTCCGGGCCTGGAGGTTTCTTAGTAGCCCAGTGGAGCCTGCTGGTACTCGGTGCTCTTGCAGGGAATAGGGTGCCCACGAGAGGTCCTCGGTGTCTTGAAAAGCTTACTGACCTTAAAAGAAAACAGACCTAAAACAAATGCCACAAGGAAACTGCTGCAAGCTTAGCTTCGGCAGGGCTATTCAAGGCTTTACCTGGAGGAAAGAACTCACGTCAAGTGTCCTTTATCTCTAGGGCGTCTGAGGAGAGGCTCCCACCCAGGCTATGAAAGCACCATGTTGATGCAGAGAACACTCGTTCCCTTCCCAGAGCCCTGCCTACAATGACTAAAGACTCGTCCTAAAACTGTTATTTAGGTAACTTCAATGCAGCTTGAATGGAGCATTCAAAATGGGTAAGCAAGGCTTGTGCCATAAGTTCCCCGTTTCCAGCGAACATGCAGCCTACCTCCTTGTGATTTCTACCAAGTAAATATACACTCTAGCTACACACTGGTCCCTTCCTTGAATAAAGTTTATTTGGCACGGAATTCTGCGTGTAGCCAACCGCCTCCCCCAGGGAGCGCTCTGGGTAGGCTATCGGTCTTAGCTTCTTCTAAAACCCTGGAGTGTAAGAGGAAGAACTGTGCTTTGGTTACAGTAGGAACGCAAGCTGACTTTCTCCTGTAAGGATGGGGTCTTAAGGTATGACTTTGTAGAAGGAATGCGAAGCAGTTTTGGTTTCTCAGTGCCGCTCAGCCTAGGGCAATGAGGCAGATTTGCATGACTTGTAGGACGTGAGAGAGCACATTTCCTGGAGCTGTTGGAGAGCTGAGGAAATCTAGCTCTTCCAAGGAAGAGTGCAGTGTGTTGGCCTACACACAAAATACACAGAGTGACTGGGAAAGGTTTCCGGGCCTGGATGTTTCTTAGTAGCCCAGTGGAGACTGCCGGTACTCGGTGGTCTTCCAGGGAATAAGGTGCCCACGCGAGGTCCTCGGTGTCTTGAAAAGCTTACTAACCTTAAAAGGAAACAGACCTGAAACTAATGCCTCAAGGACTCCGCTCCAAGCTTCCACTTCGGCAGGGCTATTCTAGGCTTTACCTTGAGGAAATGACTCACGTCAAGTTTCCTTTTAGCTCTAGAGCGTATCAGGCGAGGCTCCCACCCAGGCTATGAAAGTACCCTGTTGATGTAGAGAACACTCGTTCCCTTCCCAGAGCCCTACCTACAGAGACTAGAGACCCGTCCTAAAATTGTTATTTAGGTAGCTTCAAGGCAGCTTGAATGGAGCATTCAAAATGGGTAAGCAAGGCTTGTGCCATAAGTTCCCCGTTTCCAGCGAACATGCAGCCTACCTCCTTGTGATTTCTACCAAGTAAATATACACTCTAGCTACACACTGGTCCCTTCCTTGAATAAAGTTTATTTGGCACGGAATTCTGCGTGTAGCCAACCGCCTCCCCCAGGGAGCGCTCTGGGTAGGCTATCGGTCTTAGCTTCTTCTAAAACCCTGGAGTGTAAGAGGAAGAACTGTGCTTTGGTTACAGTAGGAACGCAAGCTGACTTTCTCCTGTAAGGATGGGGTCTTAAGGTATGACTTTGTAGAAGGAATGCGAAGCAGTTTTGGTTTCTCAGTGCCGCTCAGCCTAGGGCAATGAGGCAGATTTGCATGACTTGTAGGACGTGAGAGAGCACATTTCCTGGAGCTGTTGGAGAGCTGAGGAAATCTAGCTCTTCCAAGGAAGAGTGCAGTGTGTTGGCCTACACACAAAATAGACAGAGTGACTGGGAAAGGTTTCCGGGCCTGGATGTTTCTTAGTAGCCCAGTGGAGACTGCCGGTACTCGGTGGTCTTCCAGGGAATAAGGTGCCCACGCGAGGTCCTCGGTGTCTTGAAAAGCTTACTAACCTTAAAAGGAAAGAGACCTGAAACTAATGCCTCAAGGACTCCGCTCCAAGCTTCCACTTCGGCAGGGCTATTCTAGGCTTTACCTTGAGGAAAGGACTCACGTCAAGTTTCCTTTTAGCTGTAGAGCGTCTGAGCAGAGGCTCCCACCCAGGCTATGAAAGCACCCTGTTGATGTAGAGAACACTCGTTCCCTTCCCAGAGCCCTGCCTACAGACACTGGAGACCCGTCCTAAAATTGTAATTTAGATAGCTTCAATGCAGCTTGAATGGAGCATTCAAAATGGGTAAGCAAGGCTTGTGCCATAAGTTCCCCGTTTCCAGCGAACATGCAGCCTACCTCCTTGTGATTTCTACCAAGTAAATATACACTCTAGCTACACACTGGTCCCTTCCTTAAATAAAGTTTATTTGGCACGGAATTCTGCGTGTAGCCAACCGCCTCCCACAGGGAGCGCTCTGGGTAGGCTATCGGGCTTAGCTTCTTCTAAAACCCTGGAGTGTAAGAGGAAGAACTGTGTTTTGGTTACAGCAGGAAAGCAAGCCGACTTTCTCCTGTAAGGATGGGGTCTTAAGGTTTGACTTTAAAGAAGGAATGCGTTGCAGTTTTGGTTTCTCAGTGCCGCTCAGCCTAGGGCAATGAGGGAGATTTGCATGACATACAGGACTTGAGAGAACACATTTCCTGGAGTTGTTGGAGAGCTGAGGTAATCTAGCTCTTCCAAGGAAGAGTGCAGTGTGTTGCCCTACACACAAAATACACAGTGACTGGGAAATGTTTCCGGGCCTGCATGTTTCTTAGTAGCCCAGTGGAGCCTGCTGGTACTCGGTGCTCTTGCAGGGAATAGGGTGCCCACGAGAGGTCCTCGGTGTCTTGAAAAGCTTACTGACCTTAAAAGAAAACAGACCTAAAACAAATGCCACAAGGAAACTGCTGCAAGCTTAGCTTCGGCAGGGCTATTCAAGGCTTTACCTGGAGGAAAGAACTCACGTCAAGTGTCCTTTATCTCTAGGGCGTCTGAGGAGAGGCTCCCACCCAGGCTATGAAAGCACCCTGTTGATGGAGAGAACACTCGTTCCCTTCCCAGAGCCCTGCCTACAATGACTAAAGACTCGTCCTAAAACTGTTATTTAGGTAACTTCAAGGCAGCATGAATGGAGCATTCAAAATGGGAAAGCAAGGCTTGTGCCATAAGGTCCCCGTTTCCAGCGAACACGCGGCCTACCTACTTGTGATTTCTACCAAGTAAATATACACTCTAGCTAAACACTGGTCCCTTCCTTGAATAAAGTTTATTTGGCACGGAGTTCTGCGTGTAGCCAACAGCCTCCCCCAAGGAGCGCTCTAGGTAGGCTATCGGGCTTAGCTTCTTCTAAAACCCTGCAGTGTAAGAGGAAGAACTGTGCTTTGGTTACAGCAGGAACGCAAGCTGACTTTCTCCTGTAAGGATGGGGTCTTAAGGTATGACTTTGTAGAAGGAATGCGAAGCAGTTTTGGTTTCTCAGTGCCGCTCAGCCTAGGGCAATGAGGCAGATTTGCATGACTTGTAGGACGTGAGAGAGTACATTTCCTGGAGCTCTTGGAGAGCTGAGGAAATCTAGCTCTTCCAAGGAAGAGTGCAGTGTGTTGGCCTACACACAAAATACAAAGAGTGACTGGGAAAGGTTTCCGGGCCTGGATGTTTCTTAGTAGCCCAGTGGAGACTGCCGGTACTCGGTGGTCTTCCAGGGAATAAGGTGCCCACGCGAGGTCCTCGGTGTCTTGAAAAGCTTACTAACCTTAAAATGAAACAGACCTGAAACTAATGCCTCAAGGACTCCGCTCCAAGCTTCCACTTCGGCAGGGCTATTCTAGGCTTTACCTTGAGGAAAGGACTCACGTCAAGTTCCCTTTTAGCTCTAGAGCGTCTCAGGCGAGGCTCCCACCCAGTCTATGAAAGCACCCTGTTGATGTAGAGAACACTCGTTCCCTTCCCAGAGCCCTGCCTGCAGAAACTGGAGACCCGTCCTAAAATTGTAATTTAGATAGCTTCAATGCAGCTTGAATGGAGCATTGAAAATGGGTAAGCAAGGCTTGTGCCATAAGTTCCCCGTTTCCAGCGAACATGCAGCCTACCTCCTTGTGATTTCTACCAAGTAAATATACACTCTAGCTACACACTGGTCCCTTCCTTGAATAAAGTTTATTTGGCACGGAATTCTGCGTATAGCCAACCGCCTCCCCCTGGGAGCGCTCTGGGTAGGCTATCGGGCTTAGCTTCTTCTAAAACCCTGGAGTGTAAGAGGAAGAACTGTGCTTTGGTTACAGCAGGAAAGCAAGCCGACTTTCTCCTGTAAGGATGGGGTCTTAAGGTTTGACTTTAAAGAAGGAATGCGTTGCAGTTTTGGTTTCTCAGTGCCGCTCAGCCTAGGGCAATGTGGGAGATTTGCATGACATATAAGACTTGAGAGAACACATTTCCTGGAGTTGTTGGAGAGCTGAGGAAATCTAGCTCTTCCAAGGAAGAGTGTAGTGTGCTGGCCTACACACAAAATACAAAGAGTGACTGGGAAAAGTTTCCGGGCCAGGATGTATCTTAGTAGCCCAGTGGAGCCTGCCGGTACTCGGTGTTCTTGCAGGGAATAGGGTGCCCACGCGAGGTCCTCGGGGTCTTGAAAAGCTTACTAACCTTAAAAGGAAACAGACCTGAAACTAATGCCTCAAGGACTCCGCTCCAAGCTTCCACTTCGGCAGGGCTATTCTAGGCTTTACCTTGAGGAAAGGACTCACGTCAAGCTCCCTTTTAGCTCTAGAGCGTCTCAGGCGAGGCTCCCACCCAGTCTATGAAAGCACCCTGTTGATGTAGAGAACACTCGTTCCCTTCCCAGAGCCCTGCCTACAGACACTGGAGACCCGTCCTAAAATTGTAATTTAGATAGCTTCAATGCAGCTTGAATGGAGCATTCAAAATGGGTAAGCAAGGCTTGTGAGATAAGTTCCCCGTTTCCAGCGAACATGCAGCCTACCTCCTTGTGATTTCTACCAAGTAAATACACACTCTAGCTACACACTGGTCCCTTCCTTGAATAAAGTTTATTTGGCACGGAATTCTGCGTGTAGCCAACCGCCTCCCCCAGGGAGCGCTCTGGGTAGGCTATCGGGCTTAGCTTCTTCTAAAACCCTGGAGTGTAAGAGGAAGAACTGTGCTTTGGTTACAGCAGGAAAGCAAGCCGACTTTCTCCTGTAAGGATGGGGTCTTAAGGTTTGACTTTAAAGAAGGAATGCGTTGCAGTTTTGGTTTCTCAGTGCCGCTCAGCCTAGGGCAATGAGGGAGATTTGCGTGACATACAGGACTTGAGAGAACACATTTCCTGGAGTTTTTGGAGAGCTGAGGTAATCTAGCTCTTCCAAGGAAGAGTGCAGTGTGTTGCCCTACACACAAAATACACAGTGACTGGGAAATGTTTCCGGGCCTGGATGTTTCTTAGTAGCCCAGTGGAGCCTGCTGGTACTCGGTGCTCTTGCAGGGAATAGGGTGCCCACGAGAGGTCCTCGGTGTCTTGAAAAGCTTACTGACCTTAAAAGAAAACAGACCTAAAACAAATGCCACAAGGAAACTGCTGCAAGCTTAGCTTCGTCAGGGCTATTCAAGGCTTTACCTGGAGGAAAGAACTCACGTCAAGTGTCCTTTATCTCTAGGGCGTCTGAGGAGAGGCTCCCACCCAGGCAATGAAAGCACCCTGTTGATGGAGAGAACACTCGTTCCCTTCCCAGAGCCCTGCCTACAATGACTAAAGACTCGTCCTAAAACTGTTATTTAGGTAACTTCAAGGCAGCATGAATGGAGCATTCAAAATGGGAAAGCAAGGCTTGTGCCATAAGGTCCCCGTTTCCAGCGAACACGCGGCCTACCTATTTGTGATTTCTACCAAGTAAATATACACTCTAGCTAAACACTGGTCCCTTCCTTGAATAAAGTTTATTTGGCACGGAGTTCTGCGTGTAGCCAACAGCCTCCCCCAAGGAGCGCTCTAGGTAGGCTATCGGGCTTAGCTTCTTCTAAAACCCTGCAGTGTAAGAGGAAGAACTGTGCTTTGGTTACAGCAGGAACGCAAGCTGACTTTCTCCTGTAAGGATGGGGTCTTAAGGTATGACTTTGTAGAAGGAATGCGAAGCAGTTTTGGTTTCTCAGTGCCGCTCAGCCTAGGGCAATGAGGCAGATTTGCATGACTTGTAGGACGTAAGAGAGCACATTTCCTGGAGCTGTTGGAGAGCTGAGGAAATCTAGCTCTTCCAAGGAAGAGTGCAGTGTGTTGGCCTACACACAAATTACACAGAGTGACTGGGAAAGGTTTCCGGGCCTGGATGTTTCTTAGTAGCCCAGTGGAGCCTGCCGGTACTCGGTGTTCTTGCAGGGAAGAGGGTGCCCACGCGAGGTCCTCGAGGTCTTCAAAAGCTTACTAACCATAAAAGGAAACAGACCTGAAACTAATGCCTCAAGGACTCCGCTCCAAGCTTCCACTTCGGCAGGGCTATTCTAGGCTTTACCTTGAGGAAAGGACTCACGTCAAGTTTCCTTTTAGCTGTAGAGCGTCTGAGCAGAGGCTCCCACCCAGGCTATGAAAGCACCCTGTTGATGTAGAGAACACTCGTTCCCTTCCCAGAGCCCTGCCTACAGAGACTAGAGACCCGTCCTAAAATTGTTATTTAGGTAGCTTCAAGGCAGCTTGAATGGAGCATTCAAAATGGGTAAGCAAGGCTTGTGCCATAAGTTCCCCGTTTCCAGCGAACATGCAGCCTACCTCCTTGTGATTTCAACCAAGTAAATATACACTCTAGCTACACACTGGTCCCTTCCTTGAATAAAGTTTATTTGGCACGGAATTCTGCGTGTAGCCAACCGCCTCCCCCAGGGAGCGCTCTGGGTAGGCTATCGGGCTTAGCTTCTTCTAAAACCCTGGAGTGTAAGAGGAAGAACTGTGCTTTGGTTACAGCAGGAAAGCAAGCCGACTTTCTCCTGTAAGGATGGGGTCTTAAGGTTTGACTTTAAAGAAGGAATGCGTTGCAGTTTTGGTTTCTCAGTGCCGCTCAGCCTAGGCCAATGAGGGAGATTTGCATGACATATAGGACTTGAGAGAACACATTTCCTGGAGTTGTTGGAGAGCTGAGGAAATCTAGCTCTTCCAAGGAAGAGTGCAGTGTGTTGCCCTACACACAAAATACACAGTGACTGGGAAATGTTTCCGGGCCTGGAGGTTTCTTAGTAGCCCAGTGGAGCCTGCTGGTACTCGGTGCTCTTGCAGGGAATAGGGTGCCCACGAGAGGTCCTCGGTGTCTTGAAAAGCTTACTGACCTTAAAAGAAAACAGACCTAAAACAAATGCCACAAGGAAACTGCTGCAAGCTTAGCTTCGGCAGGGCTATTCAAGGCTTTACCTGGAGGAAAGAACTCACGTCAAGTGTCCTTTATCTCTAGGGCGTCTGAGGAGAGGCTCCCACCCAGGCTATGAAAGCACCATGTTGATGCAGAGAACACTCGTTCCCTTCCCAGAGCCCTGCCTACAATGACTAAAGACTCGTCCTAAAACTGTTATTTAGGTAACTTCAATGCAGCTTGAATGGAGCATTCAAAATGGGTAAGCAAGGCTTGTGCCATAAGTTCCCCGTTTCCAGCGAACATGCAGCCTACCTCCTTGTGATTTCTACCAAGTAAATATACACTCTAGCTACACACTGGTCCCTTCCTTGAATAAAGTTTATTTGGCACGGAATTCTGCGTGTAGCCAACCGCCTCCCCCAGGGAGCGCTCTGGGTAGGCTATCGGTCTTAGCTTCTTCTAAAACCCTGGAGTGTAAGAGGAAGAACTGTGCTTTGGTTACAGTAGGAACGCAAGCTGACTTTCTCCTGTAAGGATGGGGTCTTAAGGTATGACTTTGTAGAAGGAATGCGAAGCAGTTTTGGTTTCTCAGTGCCGCTCAGCCTAGGGCAATGAGGCAGATTTGCATGACTTGTAGGACGTGAGAGAGCACATTTCCTGGAGCTGTTGGAGAGCTGAGGAAATCTAGCTCTTCCAAGGAAGAGTGCAGTGTGTTGGCCTACACACAAAATACACAGAGTGACTGGGAAAGGTTTCCGGGCCTGGATGTTTCTTAGTAGCCCAGTGGAGACTGCCGGTACTCGGTGGTCTTCCAGGGAATAAGGTGCCCACGCGAGGTCCTCGGTGTCTTGAAAAGCTTACTAACCTTAAAAGGAAACAGACCTGAAACTAATGCCTCAAGGACTCCGCTCCAAGCTTCCACTTCGGCAGGGCTATTCTAGGCTTTACCTTGAGGAAATGACTCACGTCAAGTTTCCTTTTAGCTCTAGAGCGTATCAGGCGAGGCTCCCACCCAGGCTATGAAAGTACCCTGTTGATGTAGAGAACACTCGTTCCCTTCCCAGAGCCCTACCTACAGAGACTAGAGACCCGTCCTAAAATTGTTATTTAGGTAGCTTCAAGGCAGCTTGAATGGAGCATTCAAAATGGGTAAGCAAGGCTTGTGCCATAAGTTCCCCGTTTCCAGTGAACATGCAGCCTACCTCCTTCTGATTTCAACCAAGTAAATATACACTCTAGCTACACACTGGTCCCTTCCTTAAATAAAGTTTATTTGGCACGGAATTCTGCGTGTAGCCAACCGCCTCCCACAGGGAGCGCTCTGGGTAGGCTATCGGGCTTAGCTTCTTCTAAAACCCTGGAGTGTAAGAGGAAGAACTGTGCTTTGGTTACAGCAGGAAAGCAAGCCGACTTTCTCCTGTAAGGATGGGGTCTTAAGGTTTGACTTTAAAGAAGGAATGCGTTGCAGTTTTGGTTTCTCAGTGCCGCTCAGCCTAGGGCAATGAGGGAGATTTGCATGACATACAGGACTTGAGAGAACACATTTCCTGAGAGTTGTTGGAGAGCTGAGGTAATCTAGCTCTTCCAAGGAAGAGTGCAGTGTGTTGCCCTACACACAAAATACACAGTGACTGGGAAATGTTTCCGGGCCTGCATGTTTCTTAGTAGCCCAGTGGAGCCTGCTGGTACTCGGTGCTCTTGCAGGGAATAGGGTGCCCACGAGAGGTCCTCGGTGTCTTGAAAAGCTTACTGACCTTAAAAGAAAACAGACCTAAAACAAATGCCACAAGGAAACTGCTGCAAGCTTAGCTTCGGCAGGGCTATTCAAGGCTTTACCTGGAGGAAAGAACTCACGTCAAGTGTCCTTTATCTCTAGGGCGTCTGAGGAGAGGCTCCCACCCAGGCTATGAAAGCACCCTGTTGATGGAGAGAACACTCGTTCCCTTCCCAGAGCCCTGCCTACAATGACTAAAGACTCGTCCTAAAACTGTTATTTAGGTAACTTCAAGGCAGCATGAATGGAGCATTCAAAATGGGAAAGCAAGGCTTGTGCCATAAGGTCCCCGTTTCCAGCGAACACGCGGCCTACCTACTTGTGATTTCTACCAAGTAAATATACACTCTAGCTAAACACTGGTCCCTTCCTTGAATAAAGTTTATTTGGCACGGAGTTCTGCGTGTAGCCAACAGCCTCCCCCAAGGAGCGCTCTAGGTAGGCTATCGGGCTTAGCTTCTTCTAAAACCCTGCAGTGTAAGAGGAAGAACTGTGCTTTGGTTACAGCAGGAACGCAAGCTGACTTTCTCCTGTAAGGATGGGGTCTTAAGGTATGACTTTGTAGAAGGAATGCGAAGCAGTTTTGGTTTCTCAGTGCCGCTCAGCCTAGGGCAATGAGGCAGATTTGCATGACTTGTAGGACGTAAGAGAGCACATTTCCTGGAGCTGTTGGAGAGCTGAGGAAATCTAGCTCTTCCAAGGAAGAGTGCAGTGTGTTGGCCTAAACACAAATTACACAGAGTGACTGGGAAAGGTTTCCGGGCCTGGATGTTTCTTAGTAGCCCAGTGGAGCCTGCCGGTACTCGGTGTTCTTGCAGGGAAGAGGGTGCCCACGCGAGGTCCTCGAGGTCTTCAAAAGCTTACTAACCATAAAAGGAAACAGACCTGAAACTAATGCCTCAAGGACTCCGCTCCAAGCTTCCACTTCGGCAGGGCTATTCTAGGCTTTACCTTGAGGAAAGGACTCACGTCAAGTTTCCTTTTAGCTGTAGAGCGTCTGAGCAGAGGCTCCCACCCAGGCTATGAAAGCACCCTGTTGATGTAGAGAACACTCGTTCCCTTCCCAGAGCCCTGCCTACAGAGACTAGAGACCCGTCCTAAAATTGTTATTTAGGTAGCTTCAAGGCAGCTTGAATGGAGCATTCAAAATGGGTAAGCAAGGCTTGTGCCATAAGTTCCCCGTTTCCAGCGAACATGCAACCTACCTCCTTGTGATTTCAACCAAGTAAATATACACTCTAGCTACACACTGGTCCCTTCCTTGAATAAAGTTTATTTGGCACGGAATTCTGCGTGTAGCCAACCGCCTCCCCCAGGGATCGCTCTAGGTAGGCTATCGGGCTTAGCTTCTTCTAAAACCCTGGAGTGTAAGAGGAAGAACTGTGCTTTGGTTACAGCAGGAACGCAAGCCGACTTTCTCCTGTAAGGATGGGGTCTTAAGGAGTGACTTTGTAGCAGGAATGCGAAGCACTTTTGGTTTCTCAGTGCCGCTCAGCCTAGGGCAATGAGGGAGATTTGCATGACATATAAGACTTGATAGAACACATTTCCTGGAGTTGTTGGAGAGCTGAGGAAATCTAGCTCTTCCAAGGAAGAGTGTAGTGTGTTGGCCTACACACAAAATACAAAGAGTGACTGGAAAAAGTTTCCGGGCCAGGATGTATCTTAGTAGCCCAGTGGAGCCTGCCGGTACTCGGTGTTCTTGCAGGGAATAGGGTGCCCACGCGAGGTCCTCGGGGTCTTGAAAAGCTTACTAACCTTAAAAGGAAAGAGACCTGAAACTAATGCCTCAAGGACTCCGCTCCAAGCTTCCACTTCGGCAGGGCTATTCTAGGCTTTACCTTGAGGAAAGGACTCACGTCAAGTTTCCTTCTAGCTGTAGAGCGTCTGAGGAGAGGCTCCCACCCAGGCTATGAAAGCACCCTGTTGATGTAGAGAACACTCGTTCCCTTCCCAGAGCCCTGCCTACAGACACTGGAGACCCGTCCTAAAATTGTAATTTAGATAGCTTCAATGCAGCTTGAATGGAGCATTCAAAATGGGTAAGCAAGGCTTGTGCCATAAGTTCCCCGTTTCCAGCGAACATGCAGCCTACCTCCTTGTGATTTCTACCAAGTAAATATACACTCTAGCTACACACTGGTCCCTTCCTTGAATAAAGTTTATTTGGCACGGAATTCTGCGTGTAGCCAACCGCCTCCCCCAGGGAGCGCTCTGGGTAGGCTATCGGGCTTAGCTTCTTCTAAAACCCTGGAGTGTAAGAGGAAGAACTGTGCTTTGGTTACAGCAGGAAAGCAAGCCGACTTTCTCCTGTAAGGATGGGGTCTTAAGGTATGACTTTGTAGAAGGAATGCGAAGCAGTTTTGGTTTCTCAGTGCCGCTCAGCCTAGGGCAATGAGGCAGATTTGCATGACTTGTAGGACGTGAGAGAGCACATTTCCTGGAGCTGTTGGAGAGCTGAGGAAATCTAGCTCTTCCAAGGAAGAGTGCAGTGTGTTGGCCTACACTCAAAATAGACAGAGTGACTGGGAAAGGTTTCCGGGCCTGGATGTTTCTTAGTAGCCCAGTGGAGACTGCCGGTACTCGGTGGTCTTCCAGGGAATAAGGTGCCCACGCGAGGTCCTCGGTGTCTTGAAAAGCTTACTAACCTTAAAAGGAAAGAGACCTGAAACTAATGCCTCAAGGACTCCGCTCCAAGCTTCCACTTCGGCAGGGCTATTCTAGGCTTTACCTTGAGGAAAGGACTCACGTCAAGTTTCCTTTTAGCTGTAGAGCGTCTGAGCAGAGGCTCCCACCCAGGCTATGAAAGCACCCTGTTGATGTAGAGAACACTCGTTCCCTTCCCAGAGCACTGCCTACAGACACTGGAGACCCGTCCTAAAATTGTAATTTAGATAGCTTCAATGCAGCTTGAATGGAGCATTCAAAATGGGTAAGCAAGGCTTGTGCCATAAGTTCCCCGTTTCCAGCGAACATGCAGCCTACCTCCTTGTGATTTCTACCAAGTAAATATACACTCTAGCTACACACTGGTCCCTTCCTTAAATAAAGTTTATTTGGCACGGAATTCTGCGTGTAGCCAACCGCCTCCCACAGGGAGCGCTCTGGGTAGGCTATCGGGCTTAGCTTCTTCTAAAACCCTGGAGTGTAAGAGGAAGAACTGTGTTTTGGTTACAGCAGGAAAGCAAGCCGACTTTCTCCTGTAAGGATGGGGTCTTAAGGTTTGACTTTAAAGAAGGAATGCGTTGCAGTTTTGGTTTCTCAGTGCCGCTCAGCCTAGGGCAATGAGGGAGATTTGCATGACATACAGGACTTGAGAGAACACATTTCCTGGAGTTGTTGGAGAGCTGAGGTAATCTAGCTCTTCCAAGGAAGAGTGCAGTGTGTTGCCCTACACACAAAATACACAGTGACTGGGAAATGTTTCCGGGCCTGCATGTTTCTTAGTAGCCCAGTGGAGCCTGCTGGTACTCGGTGCTCTTGCAGGGAATAGGGTGCCCACGAGAGGTCCTCGGTGTCTTGAAAAGCTTACTGACCTTAAAAGAAAACAGACCTAAAACAAATGCCACAAGGAAACTGCTGCAAGCTTAGCTTCGGCAGGGCTATTCAAGGCTTTACCTGGAGGAAAGAACTCACGTCAAGTGTCCTTTATCTCTAGGGCGTCTGAGGAGAGGCTCCCACCCAGGCTATGAAAGCACCCTGTTGATGGAGAGAACACTCGTTCCCTTCCCAGAGCCCTGCCTACAATGACTAAAGACTCGTCCTAAAACTGTTATTTAGGTAACTTCAAGGCAGCATGAATGGAGCATTCAAAATGGGAAAGCAAGGCTTGTGCCATAAGGTCCCCGTTTCCAGCGAACACGCGGCCTACCTACTTGTGATTTCTACCAAGTAAATATACACTCTAGCTAAACACTGGTCCCTTCCTTGAATAAAGTTTATTTGGCACGGAGTTCTGCGTGTAGCCAACAGCCTCCCCCAAGGAGCGCTCTAGGTAGGCTATCGGGCTTAGCTTCTTCTAAAACCCTGCAGTGTAAGAGGAAGAACTGTGCTTTGGTTACAGCAGGAACGCAAGCTGACTTTCTCCTGTAAGGATGGGGTCTTAAGGTATGACTTTGTAGAAGGAATGCGAAGCAGTTTTGGTTTCTCAGTGCCGCTCAGCCTAGGGCAATGAGGCAGATTTGCATGACTTGTAGGACGTGAGAGAGTACATTTCCTGGAGCTCTTGGAGAGCTGAGGAAATCTAGCTCTTCCAAGGAAGAGTGCAGTGTGTTGGCCTACACACAAAATACAAAGAGTGACTGGGAAAGGTTTCCGGGCCTGGATGTTTCTTAGTAGCCCAGTGGAGACTGCCGGTACTCGGTGGTCTTCCAGGGAATAAGGTGCCCACGCGAGGTCCTCGGTGTCTTGAAAAGCTTACTAACCTTAAAATGAAACAGACCTGAAACTAATGCCTCAAGGACTCCGCTCCAAGCTTCCACTTCGGCAGGGCTATTCTAGGCTTTACCTTGAGGAAAGGACTCACGTCAAGTTCCCTTTTAGCTCTAGAGCGTCTCAGGCGAGGCTCCCACCCAGTCTATGAAAGCACCCTGTTGATGTAGAGAACACTCGTTCCCTTCCCAGAGCCCTGCCTGCAGAAACTGGAGACCCGTCCTAAAATTGTAATTTAGATAGCTTCAATGCAGCTTGAATGGAGCATTGAAAATGGGTAAGCAAGGCTTGTGCCATAAGTTCCCCGTTTCCAGCGAACATGCAGCCTACCTCCTTGTGATTTCTACCAAGTAAATATACACTCTAGCTACACACTGGTCCCTTCCTTGAATAAAGTTTATTTGGCACGGAATTCTGCGTATAGCCAACCGCCTCCCCCTGGGAGCGCTCTGGGTAGGCTATCGGGCTTAGCTTCTTCTAAAACCCTGGAGTGTAAGAGGAAGAACTGTGCTTTGGTTACAGCAGGAAAGCAAGCCGACTTTCTCCTGTAAGGATGGGGTCTTAAGGTTTGACTTTAAAGAAGGAATGCGTTGCAGTTTTGGTTTCTCAGTGCCGCTCAGCCTAGGGCAATGTGGGAGATTTGCATGACATATAAGACTTGAGAGAACACATTTCCTGGAGTTGTTGGAGAGCTGAGGAAATCTAGCTCTTCCAAGGAAGAGTGTAGTGTGCTGGCCTACACACAAAATACAAAGAGTGACTGGGAAAAGTTTCCGGGCCAGGATGTATCTTAGTAGCCCAGTGGAGCCTGCCGGTACTCGGTGTTCTTGCAGGGAATAGGGTGCCCACGCGAGGTCCTCGGGGTCTTGAAAAGCTTACTAACCTTAAAAGGAAACAGACCTGAAACTAATGCCTCAAGGACTCCGCTCCAAGCTTCCACTTCGGCAGGGCTATTCTAGGCTTTACCTTGAGGAAAGGACTCACGTCAAGCTCCCTTTTAGCTCTAGAGCGTCTCAGGCGAGGCTCCCACCCAGTCTATGAAAGCACCCTGTTGATGTAGAGAACACTCGTTCCCTTCCCAGAGCCCTGCCTACAGACACTGGAGACCCGTCCTAAAATTGTAATTTAGATAGCTTCAATGCAGCTTGAATGGAGCATTCAAAATGGGTAAGCAAGGCTTGTGAGATAAGTTCCCCGTTTCCAGCGAACATGCAGCCTACCTCCTTGTGATTTCTACCAAGTAAATACACACTCTAGCTACACACTGGTCCCTTCCTTGAATAAAGTTTATTTGGCACGGAATTCTGCGTGTAGCCAACCGCCTCCCCCAGGGAGCGCTCTGGGTAGGCTATCGGGCTTAGCTTCTTCTAAAACCCTGGAGTGTAAGAGGAAGAACTGTGCTTTGGTTACAGCAGGAAAGCAAGCCGACTTTCTCCTGTAAGGATGGGGTCTTAAGGTTTGACTTTAAAGAAGGAATGCGTTGCAGTTTTGGTTTCTCAGTGCCGCTCAGCCTAGGGCAATGAGGGAGATTTGCGTGACATACAGGACTTGAGAGAACACATTTCCTGGAGTTTTTGGAGAGCTGAGGTAATCTAGCTCTTCCAAGGAAGAGTGCAGTGTGTTGCCCTACACACAAAATACACAGTGACTGGGAAATGTTTCCGGGCCTGGATGTTTCTTAGTAGCCCAGTGGAGCCTGCTGGTACTCGGTGCTCTTGCAGGGAATAGGGTGCCCACGAGAGGTCCTCGGTGTCTTGAAAAGCTTACTGACCTTAAAAGAAAACAGACCTAAAACAAATGCCACAAGGAAACTGCTGCAAGCTTAGCTTCGTCAGGGCTATTCAAGGCTTTACCTGGAGGAAAGAACTCACGTCAAGTGTCCTTTATCTCTAGGGCGTCTGAGGAGAGGCTCCCACCCAGGCAATGAAAGCACCCTGTTGATGGAGAGAACACTCGTTCCCTTCCCAGAGCCCTGCCTACAATGACTAAAGACTCGTCCTAAAACTGTTATTTAGGTAACTTCAAGGCAGCATGAATGGAGCATTCAAAATGGGAAAGCAAGGCTTGTGCCATAAGGTCCCCGTTTCCAGCGAACACGCGGCCTACCTATTTGTGATTTCTACCAAGTAAATATACACTCTAGCTAAACACTGGTCCCTTCCTTGAATAAAGTTTATTTGGCACGGAGTTCTGCGTGTAGCCAACAGCCTCCCCCAAGGAGCGCTCTAGGTAGGCTATCGGGCTTAGCTTCTTCTAAAACCCTGCAGTGTAAGAGGAAGAACTGTGCTTTGGTTACAGCAGGAACGCAAGCTGACTTTCTCCTGTAAGGATGGGGTCTTAAGGTATGACTTTGTAGAAGGAATGCGAAGCAGTTTTGGTTTCTCAGTGCCGCTCAGCCTAGGGCAATGAGGCAGATTTGCATGACTTGTAGGACGTAAGAGAGCACATTTCCTGGAGCTGTTGGAGAGCTGAGGAAATCTAGCTCTTCCAAGGAAGAGTGCAGTGTGTTGGCCTACACACAAATTACACAGAGTGACTGGGAAAGGTTTCCGGGCCTGGATGTTTCTTAGTAGCCCAGTGGAGCCTGCCGGTACTCGGTGTTCTTGCAGGGAAGAGGGTGCCCACGCGAGGTCCTCGAGGTCTTCAAAAGCTTACTAACCATAAAAGGAAACAGACCTGAAACTAATGCCTCAAGGACTCCGCTCCAAGCTTCCACTTCGGCAGGGCTATTCTAGGCTTTACCTTGAGGAAAGGACTCACGTCAAGTTTCCTTTTAGCTGTAGAGCGTCTGAGCAGAGGCTCCCACCCAGGCTATGAAAGCACCCTGTTGATGTAGAGAACACTCGTTCCCTTCCCAGAGCCCTGCCTACAGAGACTAGAGACCCGTCCTAAAATTGTTATTTAGGTAGCTTCAAGGCAGCTTGAATGGAGCATTCAAAATGGGTAAGCAAGGCTTGTGCCATAAGTTCCCCGTTTCCAGCGAACATGCAGCCTACCTCCTTGTGATTTCAACCAAGTAAATATACACTCTAGCTACACACTGGTCCCTTCCTTGAATAAAGTTTATTTGGCACGGAATTCTGCGTGTAGCCAACCGCCTCCCCCAGGGAGCGCTCTGGGTAGGCTATCGGGCTTAGCTTCTTCTAAAACCCTGGAGTGTAAGAGGAAGAACTGTGCTTTGGTTACAGCAGGAAAGCAAGCCGACTTTCTCCTGTAAGGATGGGGTCTTAAGGTTTGACTTTAAAGAAGGAATGCGTTGCAGTTTTGGTTTCTCAGTGCCGCTCAGCCTAGGCCAATGAGGGAGATTTGCATGACATATAGGACTTGAGAGAACACATTTCCTGGAGTTGTTGGAGAGCTGAGGAAATCTAGCTCTTCCAAGGAAGAGTGCAGTGTGTTGCCCTACACACAAAATACACAGTGACTGGGAAATGTTTCCGGGCCTGGAGGTTTCTTAGTAGCCCAGTGGAGCCTGCTGGTACTCGGTGCTCTTGCAGGGAATAGGGTGCCCACGAGAGGTCCTCGGTGTCTTGAAAAGCTTACTGACCTTAAAAGAAAACAGACCTAAAACAAATGCCACAAGGAAACTGCTGCAAGCTTAGCTTCGGCAGGGCTATTCAAGGCTTTACCTGGAGGAAAGAACTCACGTCAAGTGTCCTTTATCTCTAGGGCGTCTGAGGAGAGGCTCCCACCCAGGCTATGAAAGCACCATGTTGATGCAGAGAACACTCGTTCCCTTCCCAGAGCCCTGCCTACAATGACTAAAGACTCGTCCTAAAACTGTTATTTAGGTAACTTCAATGCAGCTTGAATGGAGCATTCAAAATGGGTAAGCAAGGCTTGTGCCATAAGTTCCCCGTTTCCAGCGAACATGCAGCCTACCTCCTTGTGATTTCTACCAAGTAAATATACACTCTAGCTACACACTGGTCCCTTCCTTGAATAAAGTTTATTTGGCACGGAATTCTGCGTGTAGCCAACCGCCTCCCCCAGGGAGCGCTCTGGGTAGGCTATCGGTCTTAGCTTCTTCTAAAACCCTGGAGTGTAAGAGGAAGAACTGTGCTTTGGTTACAGTAGGAACGCAAGCTGACTTTCTCCTGTAAGGATGGGGTCTTAAGGTATGACTTTGTAGAAGGAATGCGAAGCAGTTTTGGTTTCTCAGTGCCGCTCAGCCTAGGGCAATGAGGCAGATTTGCATGACTTGTAGGACGTGAGAGAGCACATTTCCTGGAGCTGTTGGAGAGCTGAGGAAATCTAGCTCTTCCAAGGAAGAGTGCAGTGTGTTGGCCTACACACAAAATACACAGAGTGACTGGGAAAGGTTTCCGGGCCTGGATGTTTCTTAGTAGCCCAGTGGAGACTGCCGGTACTCGGTGGTCTTCCAGGGAATAAGGTGCCCACGCGAGGTCCTCGGTGTCTTGAAAAGCTTACTAACCTTAAAAGGAAACAGACCTGAAACTAATGCCTCAAGGACTCCGCTCCAAGCTTCCACTTCGGCAGGGCTATTCTAGGCTTTACCTTGAGGAAATGACTCACGTCAAGTTTCCTTTTAGCTCTAGAGCGTCTCAGGCGAGGCTCCCACCCAGGCTATGAAAGCACCCTGTTGATGTAGAGAACACTCGTTCCCTTCCCAGAGCCCTACCTACAGAGACTAGAGACCCGTCCTAAAATTGTTATTTAGGTAGCTTCAAGGCAGCTTGAATGGAGCATTCAAAATGGGTAAGCAAGGCTTGTGCCATAAGTTCCCCGTTTCCAGTGAACATGCAGCCTACCTCCTTCTGATTTCAACCAAGTAAATATACACTCTAGCTACACACTGGTCCCTTCCTTAAATAAAGTTTATTTGGCACGGAATTCTGCGTGTAGCCAACCGCCTCCCACAGGGAGCGCTCTGGGTAGGCTATCGGGCTTAGCTTCTTCTAAAACCCTGGAGTGTAAGAGGAAGAACTGTGCTTTGGTTACAGCAGGAAAGCAAGCCGACTTTCTCCTGTAAGGATGGGGTCTTAAGGTTTGACTTTAAAGAAGGAATGCGTTGCAGTTTTGGTTTCTCAGTG
The DNA here is from genome assembly GCF_965194825.1 of Balaenoptera physalus. Lineage (NCBI taxonomy): Eukaryota > Metazoa > Chordata > Mammalia > Artiodactyla > Balaenopteridae > Balaenoptera > Balaenoptera physalus. The sequence goes on from NW_028125532.1 coordinate 102,319, forward strand.
CCGCTCAGCCTAGGGCAATGAGGGAGATTTGCATGACATACAGGACTTGAGAGAACACATTTCCTGAGAGTTGTTGGAGAGCTGAGGTAATCTAGCTCTTCCAAGGAAGAGTGCAGTGTGTTGCCCTACACACAAAATACACAGTGACTGGGAAATGTTTCCGGGCCTGCATGTTTCTTAGTAGCCCAGTGGAGCCTGCTGGTACTCGGTGCTCTTGCAGGGAATAGGGTGCCCACGAGAGGTCCTCGGTGTCTTGAAAAGCTTACTGACCTTAAAAGAAAACAGACCTAAAACAAATGCCACAAGGAAACTGCTGCAAGCTTAGCTTCGGCAGGGCTATTCAAGGCTTTACCTGGAGGAAAGAACTCACGTCAAGTGTCCTTTATCTCTAGGGCGTCTGAGGAGAGGCTCCCACCCAGGCTATGAAAGCACCCTGTTGATGGAGAGAACACTCGTTCCCTTCCCAGAGCCCTGCCTACAATGACTAAAGACTCGTCCTAAAACTGTTATTTAGGTAACTTCAAGGCAGCATGAATGGAGCATTCAAAATGGGAAAGCAAGGCTTGTGCCATAAGGTCCCCGTTTCCAGCGAACACGCGGCCTACCTACTTGTGATTTCTACCAAGTAAATATACACTCTAGCTAAACACTGGTCCCTTCCTTGAATAAAGTTTATTTGGCACGGAGTTCTGCGTGTAGCCAACAGCCTCCCCCAAAGAGCGCTCTAGGTAGGCTATCGGGCTTAGCTTCTTCTAAAACCCTGCAGTGTAAGAGGAAGAACTGTGCTTTGGTTACAGCAGGAACGCAAGCTGACTTTCTCCTGTAAGGATGGGGTCTTAAGGTATGACTTTGTAGAAGGAATGCGAAGCAGTTTTGGTTTCTCAGTGCCGCTCAGCCTAGGGCAATGAGGCAGATTTGCATGACTTGTAGGACGTGAGAGAGCACATTTCCTGGAGCTGTTGGAGAGCTGAGGAAATCTAGCCTTTCCAAGGAAGAGTGCAGTGTGTTGGCCTACACACAAAATACACAGAGTGACTGGGAAAGGTTTCCGGGCCTGGATGTTTCTTAGTAGCCCAGTGGAGACTGCCGGTACTCGGTGGTCTTCAGGGAATAAAGTGCCCACGCGAGGTCCTCGGTGTCTTGAAAAGCTTACTATCCTTAAAAGGAAAGAGACCTGAAACTAATGCCTCAAGGACTCCGCTCCAAGCTTCCACTTCGGCAGGGCTATTCTAGGCTTTACCTTGAGGAAAGGACTCACGTCAAGTTCCCTTTTAGCTGTAGAGCGTCTGAGGAGAGGCTCCCACCCAGGCTATGAAAGCACCCTGTTGATGTAGAGAACACTCGTTCCCTTCCCAGAGCCCTGCCTGCAGACACTGGAGACCCGTCCTAAAATTGTAATTTAGATAGCTTCAATGCAGCTTGAATGGAGCATTCAAAATGGGTAAGCAAGGCTTGTGCCATAAGTTCCCCGTTTCCAGCGAACATGCAGCCTACCTCCTTGTGATTTCTACCAAGTAAATATACACTCTAGCTACACACTGGTCCCTTCCTTGAATAAAGTTTATTTGGCACGGAATTCTGCGTGTAGCCAACCGCCTCCCCCTGGTAGCGCTCTGGGTAGGCTATCGGGCTTAGCTTCTTCTAAAACCCTGGAATGTAAGAGGAAGAACTGTGCTTTGGTTACAGCAGGAAAGCAAGCCGACTTTCTCCTGTAAGGATGGGGTCTTAAGGTTTGACTTTAAAGAAGGAATGCGTTGCAGTTTTGGTTTCTCAGTGCCGCTCAGCCTAGGGCAATGAGGGAGATTTGCATGACATATAAGACTTGAGAGAACACATTTCCTGGAGTTGTTGGAGAGCTGAGGAAATCTAGCTCTTCCAAGGAAGAGTGTAGTGTGCTGGCCTACACACAAAATACAAAGAGTGACTGGAAAAAGTTTCCGGGCCAGGATGTATCTTAGTAGCCCAGGGGAGCCTGCCGGTACTCGGTGTTCTTGCAGGGAATAGGGTGCCCACGCGAGGTCCTCGGGGTCTTGAAAAGCTTACTAACCTTAAAAGGAAACAGACCTGAAACTAATGCCTCAAGGACTCCGCTCCAAGCTTCCACTTCGGCAGGGCTATTCTAGGCTTTACCTTGAGGAAAGGACTCACGTCAAGCTCCCTTTTAGCTCTAGAGCGTCTCAGGCGAGGCTCCCACCCAGTCTATGAAAGCACCCTGTTGATGTAGAGAACACTCGTTCCCTTCCCAGAGCCCTGCCTACAGACACTGGAGACCCGTCCTAAAATTGTAATTTAGATAGCTTCAATGCAGCTTGAATGCAGCATTCAAAATGGGTAAGCAAGGCTTGTGAGATAAGTTCCCCGTTTCCAGCGAACATGCAGCCTACCTCCTTGTGATTTCTACCAAGTAAATATACACTCTAGCTACACACTGGTCCCTTCCTTGAATAAAGTTTATTTGACACGGAATTCTGCGTGTAGCCAACCGCCTCCCCCAGGGAGCGCTCTGGGTAGGCTATCGGGCTTAGCTTCTTCTAAAACCCTGGAGTGTAAGAGGAAGAACTGTGCTTTGGTTACAGCAGGAAAGCAAGCCGACTTTCTCCTGTAAGGATGGGGTCTTAAGGTTTGACTTTAAAGAAGGAATGCGTTGCAGTTTTGGTTTCTCAGTGCCGCTCAGCCTAGGGCAATGAGGGAGATTTGCGTGACATACAGGACTTGAGAGAACACATTTCCTGGAGTTTTTGGAGAGCTGAGGTAATCTAGCTCTTCCAAGGAAGAGTGCAGTGTGTTGCCCTACACACAAAATACACAGTGACTGGGAAATGTTTCCGGGCCTGGATGTTTCTTAGTAGCCCAGTGGAGCCTGCTGGTACTCGGTGCTCTTGCAGGGAATAGGGTGCCCACGAGAGGTCCTCGGTGTCTTGAAAAGCTTACTGAACTTAAAAGAAAACAGACCTAAAACAAATGCCACAAGGAAACTGCTGCAAGCTTAGCTTCGTCAGGGCTATTCAAGGCTTTACCTGGAGGAAAGAACTCACGTCAAGTGTCCTTTATCTCTAGGGCGTCTGAGGAGAGGCTCCCACCCAGGCTATGAAAGCACCCTGTTGATGGAGAGAACACTCGTTCCCTTCCCAGAGCCCTGCCTACAATGACTAAAGACTCGTCCTAAAACTGTTATTTAGGTAACTTCAAGGCAGCATGAATGGAGCATTCAAAATGGGAAAGCAAGGCTTGTGCCATAAGGTCCCCGTTTCCAGCGAACACGCGGCCTACCTACTTGTGATTTCTACCAAGTAAATATACACTCTAGCTAAACACTGGTCCCTTCCTTGAATAAAGTTTATTTGGCACGGAGTTCTGCGTGTAGCCAACAGCCTCCCCCAAGGAGCGCTCTAGGTAGGCTATCGGGCTTAGCTTCTTCTAAATCCCTGCAGTGTAAGAGGAAGAACTGTGCTTTGGTTACAGCAGGAACGCAAGCTGACTTTCTCCTGTAAGGATGGGGTCTTAAGGTATGACTTTGTAGAAGGAATGCGAAGCAGTTTTGGTTTCTCAGTGCCGCTCAGCCTAGGGCAATGAGGTAGATTTGCATGACTTGTAGGACGTGAGAGAGCACATTTCCTGGAGCTGTTGGAGAGCTGAGGAAATCTAGCTCTTCCAAGGAAGAGTGCAGTGTGTTGGCCTACACACAAATTACACAGAGTGACTGGGAAAGGTTTCCGGGCCTGGATGTTTCTTAGTAGCCCAGTGGAGACTGCCGCAACTCGGTGGTCTTCCAGGGAATAAGGTGCCCACGCGAGGTCCTCGGTGTCTTGAAAAGCTTACTAACCTTAAAAGGAAACAGACCTGAAACTAATGCCTCAAGGACTCCGCTCCAAGCTTCCACTTCGGCAGGGCTATTCTAGGCTTTACCTTGAGGAAATGACTCACGTCAAGTTTCCTTTTAGCTCTAGAGCGTCTCAGGCGAGGCTCCCACCCAGGCTATGAAAGCACCCTGTTGATGTAGAGAACACTCGTTCCCTTCCCAGAGCCCTACCTACAGAGACTAGAGACCCGTCCTAAAATTGTTATTTAGGTAGCTTCAAGGCAGCTTGAATGGAGCATTCAAAATGGGTAAGCAAGGCTTGTGCCATAAGTTCCCCGTTTCCAGCGAACATGCAGCCTACCTCCTTGTGATTTCAACCAAGTAAATATACACTCTAGCTACACACTGGTCCCTTCCTTGAATAAAGTTTATTTGGCACGGAATTCTGCGAGTAGCCAACCGCCTCCCCCAGGGAGCGCTCTGGGTAGGCTATCGGGCTTAGCTTCTTCTAAAACCCTGGAGTGTAAGAGGAAGAACTGTGCTTTGGTTACAGCAGGAAAGCAAGCCGACTTTCTCCTGTAAGGATGGGGTCTTAAGGTTTGACTTTAAAGAAGGAATGCGTTGCAGTTTTGGTTTCTCAGTGCCGCTCAGCCTAGGGCAATGAGGGAGATTTGCATGACATATAGGACTTGAGAGAACACATTTCCTGGAGTTGTTGGAGAGCTGAGGAAATCTAGCTCTTCCAAGGAAGAGTGCAGTGTGTTGCCCTACACACAAAATACACAGTGACTGGGAAACGTTTCCGGGCCTGGATGTTTCTTAGTAGCCCAGTGGAGCCTGCTGGTACTCGGTGCTCTTGCAGGGAATAGGGTGCCCACGAGAGGTCCTCGGTGTCTTGAAAAGCTTACTAACCTTAAAAGAAAACAGACCTAAAACAAATGCCACAAGGAAACTGCTGCAAGCTTAGCTTCGGCAGGGCTATTGAAGGCTTTACCTGGAGGAAAGAACTCACGTCAAGTGTCCTTTATCTCTAGGGCGTCTGAGGAGAGGCTCCCACCCAGGCTATGAAAGCACCCTGTTGATGGAGAGAACACTCGTTCCCTTCCCAGAGCCCTGCCTACAATGACTAAAGACTCGTCCTAAAACTGTTATTTAGGTAACTTCAAGGCAGCATGAATGGAGCATTCAAAATGGGAAAGCAAGGCTTGTGCCATAAGGTCCCCGTTTCCAGCGAACACGCGGCCTACCTACTTGTGATTTCTACCAAGTAAATATACACTCTAGCTAAACACTGGTCCCTTCCTTGAATAAAGTTTATTTGGCACGGAGTTCTGCGTGTAGCCAACAGCCTCCCCCAAGGAGCGCTCTAGGTAGGCTATCGGGCTTAGCTTCTTCTAAAACCCTGCAGTGTAAGAGGAAGAACTGTGCTTTGGTTACAGCAGGAACGCAAGCTGACTTTCTCCTGTAAGGATGGGGTCTTAAGGTATGACTTTGTAGAAGGAATGCGAAGCAGTTTTGGTTTCTCAGTGCCGCTCAGCCTAGGGCAATGAGGCAGATTTGCATGACTTGTAGGACGTAAGAGAGCACATTTCCTGGAGCTGTTGGAGAGCTGAGGAAATCTAGCTCTTCCAAGGAAGAGTGCAGTGTGTTGGCCTACACACAAATTACACAGAGTGACTGGGAAAGGTTTCCGGGCCTGGATGTTTCTTAGTAGCCCAGTGGAGACTGCCGGTACTCGGTGGTCTTCCAGGGAATAAGGTGCCCACGCGAGGTCCTCGGTGTCTTGAAAAGCTTACTAACCTTAAAAGGAAACAGACCTGAAACTAATGCCTCAAGGACTCTGCTCCAAGCTTCCACTTCGGCAGGGCTATTCTAGGCTTTACCTTGAGGAAATGACTCACGTCAAGTTTCCTTTTAGCTCTAGAGCGTCTCAGGCGAGGCTCCCACCCAGGCTATGAAAGCACCCTGTTGATGTAGAGAACACTCGTTCCCTTCCCAGAGCCCTACCTACAGAGACTAGAGACCCGTCCTAAAATTGTTATTTAGGTAGCTTCAAGGCAGCTTGAATGGAGCATTCAAAATGGGTAAGCAAGGCTTGTGCCATAAGTTCCCCGTTTCCAGCGAACATGCAGCCTACCTCCTTGTGATTTCAACCAAGTAAATATACACTCTAGCTACACACTGGTCCCTTCCTTGAATAAAGTTTATTTGGCACGGAATTCTGCGAGTAGCCAACCGCCTCCCCCAGGGAGCGCTCTGGGTAGGCTATCGGGCTTAGCTTCTTCTAAAACCCTGGAGTGTAAGAGGAAGAACTGTGCTTTGGTTACAGCAGGAAAGCAAGCCGACTTTCTCCTGTAAGGATGGGGTCTTAAGGTTTGACTTTAAAGAAGGAATGCGTTGCAGTTTTGGTTTCTCAGTGCCGCTCAGCCTAGGGCAATGAGGGAGATTTGCATGACATATAGGACTTGAGAGAACACATTTCCTGGAGTTGTTGGAGAGCTGAGGAAATCTAGCTCTTCCAAGGAAGAGTGCAGTGTGTTGCCCTACACACAAAATACACAGTGACTGGGAAACGTTTCCGGGCCTGGATGTTTCTTAGTAGCCCAGTGGAGCCTGCTGGTACTCGGTGCTCTTGCAGGGAATAGGGTGCCCACGAGAGGTCCTCGGTGTCTTGAAAAGCTTACTAACCTTAAAAGAAAACAGACCTAAAACAAATGCCACAAGGAAACTGCTGCAAGCTTAGCTTCGGCAGGGCTATTGAAGGCTTTACCTGGAGGAAAGAACTCACGTCAAGTGTCCTTTATCTCTAGGGCGTCTGAGGAGAGGCTCCCACCCAGGCTATGAAAGCACCCTGTTGATGGAGAGAACACTCGTTCCCTTCCCAGAGCCCTGCCTACAATGACTAAAGACTCGTCCTAAAACTGTTATTTAGGTAACTTCAAGGCAGCATGAATGGAGCATTCAAAGTGGGAAAGCAAGGCTTGTGCCATAAGGTCCCCGTTTCCAGCGAACACGCGGCCTACCTACTTGTGATTTCTACCAAGTAAATATACACTCTAGCTAAACACTGGTCCCTTCCTTGAATAAAGTTTATTTGGCACGGAGTTCTGCGTGTAGCCAACAGCCTCCCCCAAGGAGCGCTCTAGGTAGGCTATCGGGCTTAGCTTCTTCTAAAACCCTGCAGTGTAAGAGGAAGAACTGTGCTTTGGTTACAGCAGGAACGCAACCGACTTTCTCCTGTAAGGATGGGGTCTTAAGGCATGAATTTGTAGTAGGAATGGGAAGCAGTTTTGGTTTCTCAGTGCCGCTCAGACTAGGGCAATGAGGGAGATTTGCATGACATATAAGACTTGAGAGAACACATTTCCTGGAGTTGTTGGAGAGCTGAGGAAATCTAGCTCTTCCAAGGAAGAGTGTAGTGTGTTGGCCTACACACAAAATACAAAGAGTGACTGGGAAAAGTTTCCGGGCCAGGATGTTTCTTAGTAGCCCAGTGGAGCCTGCCGGTACTCGGTGTTCTTGCAGGGAAGAGGGTGCCCACGCGAGGTCCTCGGGGTCTTGAAAAGCTTACTAACCTTAAAAGGAAACAGACCTGAAACTAATGCCTCAAGGACTCCGCTCCAAGCTTCCACTTCGGCAGGGCTATTCTAGGCTTTACCTTGAGGAAAGGACTCACGTCAAGTTCCCTTTTAGCTCTAGAGCGTCTCAGGCGAGGCTCCCACCCAGGCTATGAAAGCACCCTGTTGATGTAGCGAACACTCGTTCCCTTCCCAGAGCCCTACCTACAGAGACTAGAGACCCGTCCTAAAATTGTTATTTAGGTAGCTTCAAGGCAGCTTGAATGGAGCATTCAAAATGGGTAAGCAAGGCTTGTGCCATAAGTTCCCCGTTTCCAGCGAACATGCAGCCTACCTCCTTGTGATTTCAACCAAGTAAATATACACTCTAGCTACACACTGGTCCCTTCCTTGAATAAAGTTTATTTGGCACGGAATTCTGCGTGTAGCCAACCGCCTCCCCCAGGGAGCGCTCTGGGTAGGCTATCGGGCTTAGCTTCTTCTAAAACCCTGGAGTGTAAGAGGAAGAACTGTGCTTTGGTTACAGCAGGAAAGCAAGCCAACTTTCTCCTGTAAGGATGGGGTCTTAAGGTTTGACTTTAAAGAAGGAATGCGTTGCAGTTTTGGTTTCTCAGTGCCGCTCAGCCTCGGGCAATGAGGGCGATTTGCATGACATATAGGACTTGAGAGAACACATTTCCTGGAGTTGTTGGAGAGCTGAGGAAATCTAGCTCTTCCAAGGAAGAGTGCAGTGTGTTGCCCTACACACAAAATACACAGTGACTGGGAAATGTTTCCGGGCCTGCATGTTTCTTAGTAGCCCAGTGGAGCCTGCTGGTACTCGGTGCTCTTGCAGGGAATAGGGTGCCCACGAGAGGTCCTCGGTGTCTTGAAAAGCTTACTAACCTTAAAAGAAAACAGACCTAAAACAAATGCCACAAGGAAACTGCTGCAAGCTTAGCTTCGGCAGGGCTATTCAAGGCTTTACCTGGAGGAAAGAACTCACGTCAAGTGTCCTTTATCTCTAGGGCGTCTGAGGAGAGGCTCCCACCCAGGCTATGAAAGCACCCTGTTGATGGAGAGAACACTCGTTCCCTTCCCAGAGCCCTGCCTACAATGACTAAAGACTCGTCCTAAAACTGTTATTTAGGTAACTTCAAGGCAGCATGAATGGAGAATTCAAAATGGGAAAGCAAGGCTTGTGCCATAAGGTCCCCGTTTCCAGCGAACACGCGGCCTACCTACTTGTGATTTCTACCAAGTAAATATACACTCTAGCTAAACACTGGTCCCTTCCTTGAATAAAGTTTATTTGGCACGGAGTTCTGCGTGTAGCCAACAGCCTCCCCCAAGGAGCGCTCTAGGTAGGCTATCGGGCTTAGCTTCTTCTAAAACCCTGCAGTGTAAGAGGAAGAACTGTGCTTTGGTTACAGCAGGAACGCAAGCTGACTTTCTCCTGTAAGGATGGGGTCTTAAGGTATGACTTTGTAGAAGGAATGCGAAGTAGTTTTGGTTTCTCAGTGCCGCTCAGCCTAGGGCAATGAGGCAGATTTGCATGACTTGTAGGACGTGAGAGAGTACATTTCCTGGAGCTGTTGGAGAGCTGAGGAAATCTAGCTCTTCCAAGGAAGAGTGCAGTGTGTTGGCCTACACACAAAATACAAAGAGTGACTGGGAAAGGTTTCCGGGCCTGGATGTTTCTTAGTAGCCCAGTGGAGACTGCCGGTACTCGGTGGTCTTCCAGGGAATAAGGTGCCCACGCGAGGTCCTCGGTGTCTTGAAAAGCTTACTAACCTTAAAATGAAACAGACCTGAAACTAATGCCTCAAGGACTCCGCTCCAAGCTTCCACTTCGGCAGGGCTATTCTAGGCTTTACCTTGAGGAAATGACTCACGTCAAGTTTCCTTTTAGCTCTAGAGCGTCTCAGGCGAGGCTCCCACCCAGGCTATGAAAGCACCCTGTTGATGTAGAGAACACTCGTTCCCTTCCCAGAGCCCTACCTACAGAGACTAGAGACCCGTCCTAAAATTGTTATTTAGGTAGCTTCAAGGCAGCTTGAATGGAGCATTCAAAATGGGTAAGCAAGGCTTGTGCCATAAGTTCCCCGTTTCCAGCGAACATGCAGCCTACCTCCTTGTGATTTCAACCAAGTAAATATACACTCTAGCTACACACTGGTCCCTTCCTTGAATAAAGTTTATTTGGCACGGAATTCTGCGAGTAGCCAACCGCCTCCCCCAGGGAGCGCTCTGGGTAGGCTATCGGGCTTAGCTTCTTCTAAAACCCTGGAGTGTAAGAGGAAGAACTGTGCTTTGGTTACAGCAGGAAAGCAAGCCGACTTTCTCCTGTAAGGATGGGGTCTTAAGGTTTGACTTTAAAGAAGGAATGCGTTGCAGTTTTGGTTTCTCAGTGCCGCTCAGCCTAGGGCAATGAGGGAGATTTGCATGACATATAGGACTTGAGAGAACACATTTCCTGGAGTTGTTGGAGAGCTGAGGAAATCTAGCTCTTCCAAGGAAGAGTGCAGTGTGTTGCCCTACACACAAAATACACAGTGACTTTGAAACGTTTCCGGGCCTGGATGTTTCTTAGTAGCCCAGTGGAGCCTGCTGGTACTCGGTGCTCTTGCAGGGAATAGGGTGCCCACGAGAGGTCCTCGGTGTCTTGAAAAGCTTACTAACCTTAAAAGAAAACAGACCTAAAACAAATGCCACAAGGAAACTGCTGCAAGCTTAGCTTCGGCAGGGCTATTGAAGGCTTTACCTGGAGGAAAGAACTCACGTCAAGTGTCCTTTATCTCTAGGGCGTCTGAGGAGAGGCTCCCACCCAGGCTATGAAAGCACCCTGTTGATGGAGAGAACACTCGTTCCCTTCCCAGAGCCCTGCCTACAATGACTAAAGACTCGTCCTAAAACTGTTATTTAGGTAACTTCAAGGCAGCATGAATGGAGCATTCAAAGTGGGAAAGCAAGGCTTGTGCCATAAGGTCCCCGTTTCCAGCGAACACGCGGCCTACCTACTTGTGATTTCTACCAAGTAAATATACACTCTAGCTAAACACTGGTCCCTTCCTTGAATAAAGTTTATTTGGCACGGAGTTCTGCGTGTAGCCAACAGCCTCCCCCAAGGAGCGCTCTAGGTAGGCTATCGGGCTTAGCTTCTTCTAAAACCCTGCAGTGTAAGAGGAAGAACTGTGCTTTGGTTACAGCAGGAACGCAACCGACTTTCTCCTGTAAGGATGGGGTCTTAAGGCATGAATTTGTAGTAGGAATGGGAAGCAGTTTTGGTTTCTCAGTGCCGCTCAGACTAGGGCAATGAGGGAGATTTGCATGACATATAAGACTTGAGAGAACACATTTCCTGGAGTTGTTGGAGAGCTGAGGAAATCTAGCTCTTCCAAGGAAGAGTGTAGTGTGTTGGCCTACACACAAAATACAAAGAGTGACTGGGAAAAGTTTCCGGGCCAGGATGTTTCTTAGTAGCCCAGTGGAGCCTGCCGGTACTCGGTGTTCTTGCAGGGAAGAGGGTGCCCACGCGAGGTCCTCGGGGTCTTGAAAAGCTTACTAACCTTAAAAGGAAACAGACCTGAAACTAATGCCTCAAGGACTCCGCTCCAAGCTTCCACTTCGGCAGGGCTATTCTAGGCTTTACCTTGAGGAAAGGACTCACGTCAAGTTCCCTTTTAGCTCTAGAGCGTCTCAGGCGAGGCTCCCACCCAGGCTATGAAAGCACCCTGTTGATGTAGCGAACACTCGTTCCCTTCCCAGAGCCCTACCTACAGAGACTAGAGACCCGTCCTAAAATTGTTATTTAGGTAGCTTCAAGGCAGCTTGAATGGAGCATTCAAAATGGGTAAGCAAGGCTTGTGCCATAAGTTCCCCGTTTCCAGCGAACATGCAGCCTACCTCCTTGTGATTTCAACCAAGTAAATATACACTCTAGCTACACACTGGTCCCTTCCTTGAATAAAGTTTATTTGGCACGGAATTCTGCGTGTAGCCAACCGCCTCCCCCAGGGAGCGCTCTGGGTAGGCTATCGGGCTTAGCTTCTTCTAAAACCCTGGAGTGTAAGAGGAAGAACTGTGCTTTGGTTACAGCAGGAAAGCAAGCCAACTTTCTCCTGTAAGGATGGGGTCTTAAGGTTTGACTTTAAAGAAGGAATGCGTTGCAGTTTTGGTTTCTCAGTGCCGCTCAGCCTCGGGCAATGAGGGAGATTTGCATGACATATAGGACTTGAGAGAACACATTTCCTGGAGTTGTTGGAGAGCTGAGGAAATCTAGCTCTTCCAAGGAAGAGTGCAGTGTGTTGCCCTACACACAAAATACACAGTGACTGGGAAATGTTTCCGGGCCTGCATGTTTCTTAGTAGCCCAGTGGAGCCTGCTGGTACTCGGTGCTCTTGCAGGGAATAGGGTGCCCACGAGAGGTCCTCGGTGTCTTGAAAAGCTTACTAACCTTAAAAGAAAACAGACCTAAAACAAATGCCACAAGGAAACTGCTGCAAGCTTAGCTTCGGCAGGGCTATTCAAGGCTTTACCTGGAGGAAAGAACTCACGTCAAGTGTCCTTTATCTCTAGGGCGTCTGAGGAGAGGCTCCCACCCAGGCTATGAAAGCACCCTGTTGATGGAGAGAACACTCGTTCCCTTCCCAGAGCCCTGCCTACAATGACTAAAGACTCGTCCTAAAACTGTTATTTAGGTAACTTCAAGGCAGCATGAATGGAGAATTCAAAATGGGAAAGCAAGGCTTGTGCCATAAGGTCCCCGTTTCCAGCGAACACGCGGCCTACCTACTTGTGATTTCTACCAAGTAAATATACACTCTAGCTAAACACTGGTCCCTTCCTTGAATAAAGTTTATTTGGCACGGAGTTCTGCGTGTAGCCAACAGCCTCCCCCAAGGAGCGCTCTAGGTAGGCTATCGGGCTTAGCTTCTTCTAAAACCCTGCAGTGTAAGAGGAAGAACTGTTCTTTGGTTACAGCAGGAACGCAAGCTGACTTTCTCCTGTAAGGATGGGGTCTTAAGGTATGACTTTGTAGAAGGAATGCGAAGTAGTTTTGGTTTCTCAGTGCCGCTCAGCCTAGGGCAATGAGGCAGATTTGCATGACTTGTAGGACGTGAGAGAGTACATTTCCTGGAGCTGTTGGAGAGCTGAGGAAATCTAGCTCTTCCAAGGAAGAGTGCAGTGTGTTGGCCTACACACAAAATACAAAGAGTGACTGGGAAAGGTTTCCGGGCCTGGATGTTTCTTAGTAGCCCAGTGGAGACTGCCGGTACTCGGTGGTCTTCCAGGGAATAAGGTGCCCACGCGAGGTCCTCGGTGTCTTGAAAAGCTTACTAACCTTAAAATGAAACAGACCTGAAACTAATGCCTCAAGGACTCCGCTCCAAGCTTCCACTTCGGCAGGGCTATTCTAGGCTTTACCTTGAGGAAAGGACTCACGTCAAGTTCCCTTTTAGCTCTAGAGCGTCTCAGGCGAGGCTCCCACCCAGTCTATGAAAGCACCCTGTTGATGTAGAGAACACTCGTTCCCTTCCCAGAGCCCTGCCTGCAGACACTGGAGACCCGTCCTAAAATTGTAATTTAGATAGCTTCAATGCAGCTTGAATGGAGCATTCAAAATGGGTAAGCAAGGCTTGTGCCATAAGTTCCCCGTTTCCAGCGAACATGCAGCCTACCTCCTTGTGATTTCAACCAAGTAAATATACACTCTAGCTACACACTGGTCCCTTCCTTGAATAAAGTTTATTTGGCACGGAATTCTGCGAGTAGCCAACCGCCTCCCCCAGGGAGCGCTCTGGGTAGGCTATCGGGCTTAGCTTCTTCTAAAACCCTGGAGTGTAAGAGGAAGAACTGTGCTTTGGTTACAGCAGGAAAGCAAGCCGACTTTCTCCTGTAAGGATGGGGTCTTAAGGTTTGACTTTAAAGAAGGAATGCGTTGCAGTTTTGGTTTCTCAGTGCCGCTCAGCCTAGGGCAATGAGGGAGATTTGCATGACATATAGGACTTGAGAGAACACATTTCCTGGAGTTGTTGGGGAGCTGAGGAAATCTAGCTCTTCCAAGGAAGAGTGCAGTGTGTTGCCCTACACACAAAATACACAGTGACTGGGAAACGTTTCCGGGCCTGGATGTTTCTTAGTAGCCCAGTGGAGCCTGCTGGTACTCGGTGCTCTTGCAGGGAATAGGGTGCCCACGAGAGGTCCTCGGTGTCTTGAAAAGCTTACTAACCTTAAAAGAAAACAGACCTAAAACAAATGCCACAAGGAAACTGCTGCAAGCTTAGCTTCGGCAGGGCTATTCAAGGCTTTACCTGGAGGAAAGAACTCACGTCAAGTGTCCTTTATCTCTAGGGCGTCTGAGGAGAGGCTCCCACCCAGGCTATGAAAGCACCCTGTTGATGGAGAGAACACTCGTTCCCTTCCCAGAGCCCTGCCTACAATGACTAAAGACTCGTCCTAAAACTGTTATTTAGGTAACTTCAAGGCAGCATGAATGGAGCATTCAAAATGGGAAAGCAAGGCTTGTGCCATAAGGTCCCCGTTTCCAGCGAACACGCGGCCTACCTACTTGTGATTTCTACCAAGTAAATATACACTCTAGCTAAACACTGGTCCCTTCCTTGAATAAAGTTTATTTGGCACGGAGTTCTGCGTGTAGCCAACAGCCTCCCCCAAGGAGCGCTCTAGGTAGGCTATCGGGCTTAGCTTCTTCTAAAACCCTGCAGTGTAAGAGGAAGAACTGTGCTTTGGTTACAGCAGGAACGCAAGCTGACTTTCTCCTGTAAGGATGGGGTCTTAAGGTATGACTTTGTAGAAGGAATGCGAAGCAGTTTTGGTTTCTCAGTGCCACTCAGCCTAGGGCAATGAGGCAGATTTGCATGACTTGTAGGATGTAAGAGAGCACATTTCCTGGAGCTGTTGGAGAGCTGAGGAAATCTAGCTCTTCCAAGGAAGAGTGCAGTGTGTTGGCCTACACACAAATTACACAGAGTGACTGGGAAAGGTTTCCGGGCCTGGATGTTTCTTAGTAGCCCAGTGGAGACTGCCGGTACTCGGTGGTCTTCCAGGGAATAAGGTGCCCACGCGAGGTCCTCGGTGTCTTGAAAAGCTTACTAACCTTAAAAGGAAACAGACCTGAAACTAATGCCTCAAGGACTCCGCTCCAAGCTTCCACTTCGGCAGGGCTATTCTAGGCTTTACCTTGAGGAAATGACTCACGTCAAGTTTCCTTTTAGCTCTAGAGCGTCTGAGGAGAGGCTCCCACCCAGGCTATGAAAGCACCCTGTTGATGCAGAGAACACTCATTCCCTTCCCAGAGCCCTACCTAAAGAGACTAGAGACCCGTCCTAAAATTGCTATTTAGGTAGCTTCAAGGCAGCTTGAATGGAGCATTCAAAATGGGTAAGCAAGGCTTGTGCCATAAGTTCCTCGTTTCCAGCGAACATGCAGCCTACCTCCTTGTGATTTCTACCAAGTAAATATACACTCTAGCTACACACTGGTCCCTTCCTTAAATAAAGTTTATTTGGCACGTAATTCTGCGGGTAGCCAACCGCCTCCCCCAGGGAGCGCTCTGGGTAGGCTATCGGGCTTAGCTTCTTCTAAAACCCTGCAGTGTAAGAGGAAGAACTGTGCTTTGGTTACAGCAGGAACGCAAGCCGACTTTCTCCTGTAAGGATGGGGTCTTAAGGAATGACTTTGTAGCAGGAATGCGAAGCAGTTTTGGTTTCTCAGTGCCGGTCAGCCTAGGGCAATGAGGCAGATTTGCATGATATGTAGGACGTGAGAGAACACATTTCCTGGAGCTGTTGGAGAGCTGAGGAAATCTAGCTCTTCCAAGGAAGAGTGTAGTGTGTTGGCCTACACACAAAATACAAAGAGTGAATGGGAAAAGTTTCCGGGCCTGGATGTTTCTTAGTAGCCCAGTGGAGCCTGCCGGTACTGGGTGTTCTTGCAGGGAATAGGGTGCCCAGGCGAGGTCCTCAGGGCCTTGAAAAGCTTACTAACCTTAAAAGAAAACAGACCTGAAACTAATGCCTCAAGAACTCCGCTCCAAGCTTCCACTTCGGCAGGGCTATTCTAGGCTTTACCTTGAGGAGAGGACTCACGTCAAGTTTCCTTTTTGCTGTAGAGCGTCTGAGGAGAGTCTCCCACCCAGCCTACGAAAGCACCCTGTTGATGTAGAGAACACTCGTTCCCTTCCCAGAGCCTTGCCTACAGAGACTAGAGACCCGTCCTAAAATTGTTATTTAGGCAGCTTCAAGGCAGCTTGAATGGAGCATTCAAAATGGGTAAGCAAGGCTTGTGCCATAAGTTCCCCGTTTCCAGCGAACATGCAGCCTACCTCCTTGTGATTTCTACCAAGTAAATATACACTCTAGCTACACACTGGTCCCTTCCTTGAATAAAGTTTATTTGGCACGTAATTCTGCGTGTAGCCAACCGCCTCCCCCAGGGATCGCTCTGGGTAGGCTATCGGGCTTAGCTTCTTCTAAAACCCTGGAGTGTAAGAGGAAGAACTGTGCTGTGGTTACAGCAGAAACGCAAGCCGACTTTCTCCTGTAAGGATGGGGTGTTAAGGTATGACTTTGTAGAAGGAATGTGAAGCAGTTTTGGTTTCTCAGTGCTGGTCAGCCTAGGGCAATGAGGCAGATTTGCATGATATGTAGGACGTGAGAGAACACATTTCCTGGAGCTGTTGGAGAGCTGAGGAAATCTAGCTCTTCCAAGGAAGAGTGCAGTGTGTTGCCCTACACACAAAATACACAGTGACTGGGAAACGTTTCCGGGCCTGGATGTTTCTTAGTAGCCCAGTGGAGCCTGCTGGTACTCGGTGCTCTTGCAGGGAATAGGGTGCCCACGAGAGGTCCTCGGTGTCTTGACAAGCTTACTAACCTTAAAAGAAAACAGACCTAAAACAAATGCCACAAGGAAACTGCTTCAAGCTTAGCTTCGGCAGGGCTATTCAAGGCTTTACCTGGAGGAAAGAACTCACGTCAAGTTTCCTTTATCTCTAGGGCGTCTGAGGAGAGGCTCCCACCCAGGCTATGAAAGCACCCTGTTGATGCAGAGAACACTCGTTCGCTTCCCAGAGCTCTGCCTACAATGACTAAAGACTCGTCCTAAAACTGTTATTTAGGTAACTTCAAGGCAGCATGCATGGAGCATTCAAAATGGGAAAGCAAGGCTTGTGCCATAAGGTCACCGTTTCCAGCGAACACGCGGCCTACCTACTTGTGATTTCTACCAAGTAAATATACACTCTAGCTACACACTGGTCCCTTCCTTGAATAAAGTTTATTTGGCACGGAGTTCTGCGTGTAGCCAACAGCCTCCCCCAAGGAGCGCTCTAGGTAGGCTATCTGGCTTAGCTTCTTCTAAAACCCTGCAGTGTAAGAGGAAGATCTGTGCTTTGGTTACAGCAGAAACGCAAGCTGACTTTCTCCTGTAAGGATGGGGTCTTAAGGTATGACTTTGTAGAAGGAATGCGAAGCCGTTTTGGTTTCTTAGAGCTGCTCAGCCTAGGGCAATGAGGCAGATTTGCATGATATGTAGGACGTGAGAGAACAAATTTCCTGGAGCTGTTGGAGAGCTGAGGGAATCTAGCTCTTCCAAGGAAGAGTGCAGTGTGTTGGCCTACACACAAAATACACAGAGTGACTGGGAAAGGTTTCCGGGCCTGGATGTTTCTTAGTAGCCCAGTGGAGACTGCCGGTACTCGGTGGTCTTCCAGGGAATAAGGTGCCCAGGCGAGGTCCTCGGTGTCCTGAAAAGCTTACTAACCTTAAAAGGAAACAGACCTGAAACTAATGCCTCAAGGACTCCGCTCCAAGCTTCCACTTCGGCAGGGCTATTCTAGGCTTTACCTTGAGGAAAGGACTCACGTCAAGTTTCCTTCTAGCTGTAGAGCGTCTGAGGAGAGGCTCCCACCCAGGCTATGAAAGCACCCTGTTGATGTAGAGAACACTCGTTCCCTTCCCAGAGCCTTGCCTACAGAGACCAGAGACCCGTCCTAAAATTGTTATTTAGGCAGCTTCAAGGCAGCTTGAATGGAGCATTCAAAATGGGTAAGCAAGGCTTGTGCCATAAGTTCCCCGTTTCCAGCGAACATGCAGCCTACCTCCTTGTGATTTCTACCAAGTAAATATACACTCTAGCTACACACTGGTCCCTTCCTTAAATAAAGTTTATTTGGCACGTAATTCTGCGTGTAGCCAACCGCCTCCCCCAGGGATCGCTCTGGGTAGGCTATCGGGCTTAGCTTCTTCTAAAACCCTGGAGTGTAAGAGGAAGAACTGTGCTGTGGTTACAGCAGAAACGCAAGCCGACTTTCTACTGTAAGGATGGGGTGTTAAGGTATGACTTTGTAGAAGGAATGTGAAGCAGTTTTGGTTTCTCAGTGCCGGTCAGCCTAGGGCAATGAGGCAGATTTGCATGATATGTAGGACGTGAGAGAGCACATTTCCTGGAGCTGTTGGAGAGCTGAGGAAATCTAGCTCTTCCAAGGAAGAGTGTAGTGTTTTGGCCTACACACAAAATACAAAGAGTGAATGGGAAAAGTTTCCGGGCCTGGATGTTTCTTAGTAGCCCAGTGGAGCCTGCCGGTACTGGGTGTTCTTGCAGGGAATAGGGTGCCCAGGCGAGGTCCTCAGGGCCTTGAAAAGCTTACTAACCTTAAAAGAAAACAGACCTGAAACTAATGCCTCAAGAACTCCGCTCCAAGCTTCCACTTCGGCAGGGCTATTCTAGGCTTTACCTTGAGGAGAGGACTCACGTCAAGTTTCCTTTTAGCTGTAGAGCGTCTGAGGAGAGGCTCCCACCCAGCCTATGAAAGCACCCTGTTGATGTAGAGAACACTCGTTCCCTTCCCAGAGCCTTGCCTACAGAGACTAGAGACCCGTCCTAAAATTGTTATTTAGGCAGCTTCAAGGCAGCTTGAATGGAGCATTCAAAATGGGTAAGCAAGGCTTGTGCCATAAGTTCCCCGTTTCCAGCGAACATGCAGCCTACCTCCTTGTGATTTCTACCAAGTAAATATACACTCTAGCTACACACTGGTCCCTTCCTTGAATAAAGTTTATTTGGCACGTAATTCTGCGTGTAGCCAACCGCCTCCCCCAGGGATCGCTCTGGGTAGGCTATCGGGCTTAGCTTCTTCTAAAACCCTGGAGTGTAAGAGGAAGAACTGTGCTGTGGTTACAGCAGAAACGCAAGCCGACTTTCTCCTGTAAGGATGGGGTGTTAAGGTATGACTTTGTAGAAGGAATGCGTTGCAGTTTTGGTTTCTCAGTGCCGCTCAGCCTCGGGCAATGAGGGAGATTTGCATGACATATAGGACTTGAGAGAACACATTTCCTGGAGTTGTTGGAGAGCTGAGGAAATCAAGCTCTTCCAAGGAAGAGTGCAGTGTGTTGCCCTACACACAAAATACACAGTGACTGGGAAATGTTTCCGGGCCTGCATGTTTCTTAGTAGCCCAGTGGAGCCTGCTGGTACTCGGTGCTCTTGCAGGGAATAGGGTGCCCACGAGAGGTCCTCGGTGTCTTGAAAAGCTTACTAACCTTAAAAGAAAACAGACCTAAAACAAGTGCCACAAGGAAACTGCTGCAAGCTTAGCTTCGGCAGGGCTATTCAAGGCTTTACCTGGAGGAAAGAACTCACGTCAAGTGTCCTTTATCTCTAGGGCGTCTGAGGAGAGGCTCCCACCCAGGCTATAAAAGCACCCTGTTGATGGAGAGAACACTCGTTCCCTTCCCAGAGCCCTGCCTACAATGACTAAAGACTCGTCCTAAAACTGTTATTTAGGTAACTTCAAGGCAGCATGAATGGAGCATTCAAAATGGGAAAGCAAGGCTTGTGCCATAAGGTCCCCGTTTCCAGCGAACACGCGGCCTACCTACTTGTGATTTCTACCAAGTAAATATACACTCTAGCTAAACACTGGTCCCTTCCTTGAATAAAGTTTATTTGGCACGGAGTTCTGCGTGTAGCCAACAGCCTCCCCCAAGGAGCGCTCTAGGTAGGCTATCGGGCTTAGCTTCTTCTAAAACCCTGCAGTGTAAGAGGAAGAACTGTGCTTTGGTTACAGCAGGAACGCAAGCTGACTTTCTCCTGTAAGGATGGCGTCTTAAGGTATGACTTTGTAGAAGGAATGCGAAGCAGTTTTGGTTTCTCAGTGCCGCTCAGCCTAGGGCAATGAGGCAGATTTGCATGACTTGTAGGACGTGAGAGAGTACATTTCCTGGAGCTCTTGGAGAGCTGAGGAAATCTAGCTCTTCCAAGGAAGAGTGCAGTGTGTTGGCCTACACACAAAATACAAACAGTGACTGGGAAAGGTTTCCGGGCCTGGATGTTTCTTAGTAGCCCAGTGGAGACTGCCGGTACTCGGTAGTCTTCCAGGGAATAAGGTGCCCACGCGAGGTCCTCGGTGTCTTGAAAAGCTTACTAACCTTAAAAGGAAACAGACCTGAAACTAATTCCTCAAGGAGTCCGCTCCAAGCTTCCACTTCGGCAGGGCTATTCTAGACTTTACCTTGAGGAAAGGACTCATGTCAAGTTCCCTTTTAGCTCTAGAGCGTCTCAGGCGAGGCTCCCACCCAGTCTATGAAAGCACCCTGTTGATGTAGAGAGCACTCGTTCCCTTCCCAGAGCCCTGCCTGCAGACACTGGAGACCCGTCCTAAAATTGTAATTTAGATAGCTTCAATGCAGCTTGAATGGAGCATTCAAAATGGGTAAGCAAGGCTTGTGCCATAAGTTCCCCGTTTCCAGCGAACATGCAGCCTACCTCCTTGTGATTTCTACCAAGTAAATATACACTCTAGCTACACACTGGTCCCTTCCTTGAATAAAGTTTATTTGGCACGGAATTCTGCGTGTAGCCAACCGCCTCCCCCTGGGAGCGCTCTGGGTAGGCTACCGGGCTTAGCTTCTTCTAAAACCCTGGAGTGTAAGAGGAAGAACTGTGCTGTGGTTACAGCAGAAACGCAAGCCGACTTTCTCCTGTAAGGATGGGGTGTTAAGGTATGACTTTGTAGAAGGAATGTGAAGCAGTTTTGGTTTCTCAGTGCCGGTCAGCCTAGGGCAATGAGGCAGATTTGCATGATATGTAGGACGTGAGAGAACACATTTCCTGGAGCTGTTGGAGAGCTGAGGAAATCTAGCTCTTCCAAGGAAGAGTGCAGTGTGTTGCCCTACACACAAAATACACAGTGACTGGGAAACGTTTCCGGGCCTGGATGTTTCTTAGTAGCCCAGTGGAGCCTGCTGGTACTCGGTGCTCTTGCAGGGAATAGGGTGCCCACGAGAGGTCCTCGGTGTCTTGACAAGCTTACTAACCTTAAAAGTAAACAGACCTAAAACAAATGCCACAAGGAAACTGCTTCAAGCTTAGCTTCGGCAGGGCTATTCAAGGCTTTACCTGGAGGAAAGAACTCACGTCAAGTTTCCTTTATCTCTAGGGCGTCTGAGGAGAGGCTCCCACCCAGGCTATGAAAGCACCCTGTTGATGCAGAGAACACTCGTTCGCTTCCCAGAGCTCTGCCTACAATGACTAAAGACTCGTCCTAAAACTGTTATTTAGGTAACTTCAAGGCAGCATGAATGGAGCATTCAAAATGGGAAAGCAAGGCTTGTGCCATAAGGTCCCCGTTTCCAGCGAACACGCGGCCTACCTACTTGTGATTTCTACCAAGTAAATATACACTCTAACTAAACACTGGTCCCTTCCTTGAATAAAGTTTATTTGGCACGGAGTTCTGCGTGTAGCCAACAGCCTCCCCCAAGGAGCGCTCTAGGTAGGCTATCGGGCTTAGCTTCTTCTAAAACCCTGCAGTGTAAGAGGAAGAACTGTGCTTTGGTTACAGCAGGAACGCAAGCCGACTTTCTCCTGTAAGGATGGGGTCTTAAGGCATGAATTTGTAGCAGGAATGCGAAGCAGTTTTGGTTTCTCAGTGCCGCTCAGCCTAGGGCAATGAGGGAGATTTGCATGACATATAAGACTTGAGAGAACACATTTCCTGGAGTTGTTGGAGAGCTGAGGAAATCTAGCTCTTCCAAGGAAGAGTGTAGTGTGTTGGCCT
Organism: Balaenoptera physalus; assembly: GCF_965194825.1. NCBI lineage: Eukaryota > Metazoa > Chordata > Mammalia > Artiodactyla > Balaenopteridae > Balaenoptera > Balaenoptera physalus. Next base: position 123,759 of record NW_028125532.1, read on the forward strand.
ACACACAAAATACAAAGAGTGACTGGGAAAAGTTTCTGGGCCAGGATGTTTCTTAGTAGCCCAGTGGAGCCTGCCGGTACTCGGTGTTCTTGCAGGGAAGAGGGTGCCCACGCGAGGTCCTCGGGGTCTTGAAAAGCTTACTAACCTTAAAAGGAAACAGACCTGAAACTAATGCCTCAAGGACTCCGCTCCAAGCTTCCACTTCGGCAGGGCTATTCTAGGCTTTACCTTGAGGAAAGGACTCACGTCAAGTTCCCTTTTAGCTCTAGAGCGTCTCAGGCGAGGCTCCCACCCAGGCTATGAAAGCACCCTGTTGATGTAGAGAACACTCGTTCCCTTCCCAGAGCCCTACCTACAGAGACTAGAGACCCGTCCTAAAATTGTTATTTAGGTAGCTTCAAGGCAGCTTGAATGGAGCATTCAAAATGGGTAAGCAAGGCTTGTGCCATAAGTTCCCCGTTTCCAGCGAACATGCAGCCTACCTCCTTGTGATTTCAACCAAGTAAATATACACTCTAGCTACACACTGGTCCCTTCCTTGAATAAAGTTTATTTGGCACGGAGTTCTGCGTGTAGCCAACAGCCTCCCCCAAGGAGCGCTCTAGGTAGGCTATCGGGCTTAGCTTCTTCTAAAACCCTGCAGTGTAAGAGGAAGATCTGTGCTTTGGTTACAGCAGAAACGCAAGCTGACTTTCTCCTGTAAGGATGGGGTCTTAAGGTATGACTTTGTAGAAGGAATGCGAAGCCGTTTTGGTTTCTCAGAGCTGCTCAGCCTAGGGCAATGAGGCAGATTTGCATGATATGTAGGACGTGAGAGAACAAATTTCCTGGAGCTGTTGGAGAGCTGAGGGAATCTAGCTCTTCCAAGGAAGAGTGCAGTGTGTTGGCCTACACACAAAATACACAGAGTGACTGGGAAAGGTTTCCGGGCCTGGATGTTTCTTAGTAGCCCAGTGGAGACTGCCGGTACTCGGTGGTCTTCCAGGGAATAAGGTGCCCAGGCGAGGTCCTCGGTGTCCTGAAAAGCTTACTAACCTTAAAAGGAAACAGACCTGAAACTAATGCCTCAAGGACTCCGCTCCAAGCTTCCACTTCGGCAGGGCTATTCTAGGCTTTACCTTGAGGAAAGGACTCACGTCAAGTTTCCTTCTAGCTGTAGAGCGTCTGAGGAGAGGCTCCCACCCAGGCTATGAAAGCACCCTGTTGATGTAGAGAACACTCGTTCCCTTCCCAGAGCCTTGCCTACAGAGACCAGAGACCCGTCCTAAAATTGTTATTTAGGCAGCTTCAAGGCAGCTTGAATGGAGCATTCAAAATGGGTAAGCAAGGCTTGTGCCATAAGTTCCCCGTTTCCAGCGAACATGCAGCCTACCTCCTTGTGATTTCTACCAAGTAAATATACACTCTAGCTACACACTGGTCCCTTCCTTAAATAAAGTTTATTTGGCACGTAATTCTGCGTGTAGCCAACCGCCTCCCCCAGGGATCGCTCTGGGTAGGCTATCGGGCTTAGCTTCTTCTAAAACCCTGGAGTGTAAGAGGAAGAACTGTGCTGTGGTTACAGCAGAAACGCAAGCCGACTTTCTCCTGTAAGGATGGGGTGTTAAGGTATGACTTTGTAGAAGGAATGTGAAGCAGTTTTGGTTTCTCAGTGCCGGTCAGCCTAGGGCAATGAGGCAGATTTGCATGATATGTAGGACGTGAGAGAACACATTTCCTGGAGCTGTTGGAGAGCTGAGGAAATCTAGCTCTTCCAAGGAAGAGTGCAGTGTGTTGCCCTACACACAAAATACACAGTGACTGGGAAACGTTTCCGGGCCTGGATGTTTCTTAGTAGCCCAGTGGAGCCTGCTGGTACTCGGTGCTCTTGCAGGGAATAGGGTGCCCACGAGAGGTCCTCGGTGTCTTGACAAGCTTACTAACCTTAAAAGAAAACAGACCTAAAACAAATGCCACAAGGAAACTGCTTCAAGCTTAGCTTCGGCAGGGCTATTCAAGGCTTTACCTGGAGGAAAGAACTCACGTCAAGTTTCCTTTATCTCTAGGGCGTCTGAGGAGAGGCTCCCACCCAGGCTATGAAAGCACCCTGTTGATGCAGAGAACACTCGTTCGCTTCCCAGAGCTCTGCCTACAATGACTAAAGACTCGTCCTAAAACTGTTATTTAGGTAACTTCAAGGCAGCATGCATGGAGCATTCAAAATGGGAAAGCAAGGCTTGTGCCATAAGGTCACCGTTTCCAGCGAACACGCGGCCTACCTACTTGTGATTTCTACCAAGTAAATATACACTCTAGCTAAACACTGGTCCCTTCCTTGAATAAAGTTTATTTGGCACGGAGTTCTGCGTGTAGCCAACAGCCTCCCCCAAGGAGCGCTCTAGGTAGGCTATCGGGCTTAGCTTCTTCTAAAACCCTGCAGTGTAAGAGGAAGAACTGTGCTTTGGTTACAGCAGGAACGCAAGCTGACTTTCTCCTGTAAGGATGGCGTCTTAAGGTATGACTTTGTAGAAGGAATGCGAAGCAGTTTTGGTTTCTCAGTGCCGCTCAGCCTAGGGCAATGAGGCAGATTTGCATGACTTGTAGGACGTGAGAGAGTACATTTCCTGGAGCTCTTGGAGAGCTGAGGAAATCTAGCTCTTCCAAGGAAGAGTGCAGTGTGTTGGCCTACACACAAAATACAAACAGTGACTGGGAAAGGTTTCCGGGCCTGGATGTTTCTTAGTAGCCCAGTGGAGACTGCCGGTACTCGGTAGTCTTCCAGGGAATAAGGTGCCCACGCGAGGTCCTCGGTGTCTTGAAAAGCTTACTAACCTTAAAAGGAAACAGACCTGAAACTAATTCCTCAAGGAGTCCGCTCCAAGCTTCCACTTCGGCAGGGCTATTCTAGACTTTACCTTGAGGAAAGGACTCATGTCAAGTTCCCTTTTAGCTCTAGAGCGTCTCAGGCGAGGCTCCCACCCAGTCTATGAAAGCACCCTGTTGATGTAGAGAGCACTCGTTCCCTTCCCAGAGCCCTGCCTGCAGACACTGGAGACCCGTCCTAAAATTGTAATTTAGATAGCTTCAATGCAGCTTGAATGGAGCATTCAAAATGGGTAAGCAAGGCTTGTGCCATAAGTTCCCCGTTTCCAGCGAACATGCAGCCTACCTCCTTGTGATTTCTACCAAGTAAATATACACTCTAGCTACACACTGGTCCCTTCCTTGAATAAAGTTTATTTGGCACGGAATTCTGCGTGTAGCCAACCGCCTCCCCCTGGGAGCGCTCTGGGTAGGCTACCGGGCTTAGCTTCTTCTAAAACCCTGGAGTGTAAGAGGAAGAACTGTGCTGTGGTTACAGCAGAAACGCAAGCCGACTTTCTCCTGTAAGGATGGGGTGTTAAGGTATGACTTTGTAGAAGGAATGTGAAGCAGTTTTGGTTTCTCAGTGCCGGTCAGCCTAGGGCAATGAGGCAGATTTGCATGATATGTAGGACGTGAGAGAACACATTTCCTGGAGCTGTTGGAGAGCTGAGGAAATCTAGCTCTTCCAAGGAAGAGTGCAGTGTGTTGCCCTACACACAAAATACACAGTGACTGGGAAACGTTTCCGGGCCTGGATGTTTCTTAGTAGCCCAGTGGAGCCTGCTGGTACTCGGTGCTCTTGCAGGGAATAGGGTGCCCACGAGAGGTCCTCGGTGTCTTGACAAGCTTACTAACCTTAAAAGTAAACAGACCTAAAACAAATGCCACAAGGAAACTGCTTCAAGCTTAGCTTCGGCAGGGCTATTCAAGGCTTTACCTGGAGGAAAGAACTCACGTCAAGTTTCCTTTATCTCTAGGGCGTCTGAGGAGAGGCTCCCACCCAGGCTATGAAAGCACCCTGTTGATGCAGAGAACACTCGTTCGCTTCCCAGAGCTCTGCCTACAATGACTAAAGACTCGTCCTAAAACTGTTATTTAGGTAACTTCAAGGCAGCATGAATGGAGCATTCAAAATGGGAAAGCAAGGCTTGTGCCATAAGGTCCCCGTTTCCAGCGAACACGCGGCCTACCTACTTGTGATTTCTACCAAGTAAATATACACTCTAACTAAACACTGGTCCCTTCCTTGAATAAAGTTTATTTGGCACGGAGTTCTGCGTGTAGCCAACAGCCTCCCCCAAGGAGCGCTCTAGGTAGGCTATCGGGCTTAGCTTCTTCTAAAACCCTGCAGTGTAAGAGGAAGAACTGTGCTTTGGTTACAGCAGGAACGCAAGCCGACTTTCTCCTGTAAGGATGGGGTCTTAAGGCATGAATTTGTAGCAGGAATGCGAAGCAGTTTTGGTTTCTCAGTGCCGCTCAGCCTAGGGCAATGAGGGAGATTTGCATGACATATAAGACTTGAGAGAACACATTTCCTGGAGTTGTTGGAGAGCTGAGGAAATCTAGCTCTTCCAAGGAAGAGTGTAGTGTGTTGGCCTACACACAAAATACAAAGAGTGACTGGGAAAAGTTTCTGGGCCAGGATGTTTCTTAGTAGCCCAGTGGAGCCTGCCGGTACTCGGTGTTCTTGCAGGGAAGAGGGTGCCCACGCGAGGTCCTCGGGGTCTTGAAAAGCTTACTAACCTTAAAAGGAAACAGACCTGAAACTAATGCCTCAAGGACTCCGCTCCAAGCTTCCACTTCGGCAGGGCTATTCTAGGCTTTACCTTGAGGAAAGGACTCACGTCAAGTTCCCTTTTAGCTCTAGAGCGTCTCAGGCGAGGCTCCCACCCAGGCTATGAAAGCACCCTGTTGATGTAGAGAACACTCGTTCCCTTCCCAGAGCCCTACCTACAGAGACTAGAGACCCGTCCTAAAATTGTTATTTAGGTAGCTTCAAGGCAGCTTGAATGGAGCATTCAAAATGGGTAAGCAAGGCTTGTGCCATAAGTTCCCCGTTTCCAGCGAACATGCAGCCTACCTCCTTGTGATTTCAACCAAGTAAATATACACTCTAGCTACACACTGGTCCCTTCCTTGAATAAAGTTTATTTGGCACGGAGTTCTGCGTGTAGCCAACAGCCTCCCCCAAGGAGCGCTCTAGGTAGGCTATCGGGCTTAGCTTCTTCTAAAACCCTGCAGTGTAAGAGGAAGATCTGTGCTTTGGTTACAGCAGAAACGCAAGCTGACTTTCTCCTGTAAGGATGGGGTCTTAAGGTATGACTTTGTAGAAGGAATGCGAAGCCGTTTTGGTTTCTCAGAGCTGCTCAGCCTAGGGCAATGAGGCAGATTTGCATGATATGTAGGACGTGAGAGAACAAATTTCCTGGAGCTGTTGGAGAGCTGAGGGAATCTAGCTCTTCCAAGGAAGAGTGCAGTGTGTTGGCCTACACACAAAATACACAGAGTGACTGGGAAAGGTTTCCGGGCCTGGATGTTTCTTAGTAGCCCAGTGGAGACTGCCGGTACTCGGTGGTCTTCCAGGGAATAAGGTGCCCAGGCGAGGTCCTCGGTGTCCTGAAAAGCTTACTAACCTTAAAAGGAAACAGACCTGAAACTAATGCCTCAAGGACTCCGCTCCAAGCTTCCACTTCGGCAGGGCTATTCTAGGCTTTACCTTGAGGAAAGGACTCACGTCAAGTTTCCTTCTAGCTGTAGAGCGTCTGAGGAGAGGCTCCCACCCAGGCTATGAAAGCACCCTGTTGATGTAGAGAACACTCGTTCCCTTCCCAGAGCCTTGCCTACAGAGACCAGAGACCCGTCCTAAAATTGTTATTTAGGCAGCTTCAAGGCAGCTTGAATGGAGCATTCAAAATGGGTAAGCAAGGCTTGTGCCATAAGTTCCCCGTTTCCAGCGAACATGCAGCCTACCTCCTTGTGATTTCTACCAAGTAAATATACACTCTAGCTACACACTGGTCCCTTCCTTAAATAAAGTTTATTTGGCACGTAATTCTGCGTGTAGCCAACCGCCTCCCCCAGGGATCGCTCTGGGTAGGCTATCGGGCTTAGCTTCTTCTAAAACCCTGGAGTGTAAGAGGAAGAACTGTGCTGTGGTTACAGCAGAAACGCAAGCCGACTTTCTCCTGTAAGGATGGGGTGTTAAGGTATGACTTTGTAGAAGGAATGTGAAGCAGTTTTGGTTTCTCAGTGCCGGTCAGCCTAGGGCAATGAGGCAGATTTGCATGATATGTAGGACGTGAGAGAACACATTTCCTGGAGCTGTTGGAGAGCTGAGGAAATCTAGCTCTTCCAAGGAAGAGTGCAGTGTGTTGCCCTACACACAAAATACACAGTGACTGGGAAACGTTTCCGGGCCTGGATGTTTCTTAGTAGCCCAGTGGAGCCTGCTGGTACTCGGTGCTCTTGCAGGGAATAGGGTGCCCACGAGAGGTCCTCGGTGTCTTGACAAGCTTACTAACCTTAAAAGAAAACAGACCTAAAACAAATGCCACAAGGAAACTGCTTCAAGCTTAGCTTCGGCAGGGCTATTCAAGGCTTTACCTGGAGGAAAGAACTCACGTCAAGTTTCCTTTATCTCTAGGGCGTCTGAGGAGAGGCTCCCACCCAGGCTATGAAAGCACCCTGTTGATGCAGAGAACACTCGTTCGCTTCCCAGAGCTCTGCCTACAATGACTAAAGACTCGTCCTAAAACTGTTATTTAGGTAACTTCAAGGCAGCATGCATGGAGCATTCAAAATGGGAAAGCAAGGCTTGTGCCATAAGGTCACCGTTTCCAGCGAACACGCGGCCTACCTACTTGTGATTTCTACCAAGTAAATATACACTCTAGCTACACACTGGTCCCTTCCTTGAATAAAGTTTATTTGGCACGGAGTTCTGCGTGTAGCCAACAGCCTCCCCCAAGGAGCGCTCTAGGTAGGCTATCTGGCTTAGCTTCTTCTAAAACCCTGCAGTGTAAGAGGAAGATCTGTGCTTTGGTTACAGCAGAAACGCAAGCTGACTTTCTCCTGTAAGGATGGGGTCTTAAGGTATGACTTTGTAGAAGGAATGCGAAGCCGTTTTGGTTTCTTAGAGCTGCTCAGCCTAGGGCAATGAGGCAGATTTGCATGATATGTAGGACGTGAGAGAACAAATTTCCTGGAGCTGTTGGAGAGCTGAGGGAATCTAGCTCTTCCAAGGAAGAGTGCAGTGTGTTGGCCTACACACAAAATACACAGAGTGACTGGGAAAGGTTTCCGGGCCTGGATGTTTCTTAGTAGCCCAGTGGAGAGTGCCGGTACTCGGTGGTCTTCCAGGGAATAAGGTGCCCAGGCGAGGTCCTCGGTGTCCTGAAAAGCTTACTAACCTTAAAAGGAAACAGACCTGAAACTAATGCCTCAAGGACTCCGCTCCAAGCTTCCACTTCGGCAGGGCTATTCTAGGCTTTACCTTGAGGAAAGGACTCACGTCAAGTTTCCTTCTAGCTGTAGAGCGTCTGAGGAGAGGCTCCCACCCAGGCTATGAAAGCACCCTGTTGATGTAGAGAACACTCGTTCCCTTCCCAGAGCCTTGCCTACAGAGACCAGAGACCCGTCCTAAAATTGTTATTTAGGCAGCTTCAAGGCAGCTTGAATGGAGCATTCAAAATGGGTAAGCAAGGCTTGTGCCATAAGTTCCCCGTTTCCAGCGAACATGCAGCCTACCTCCTTGTGATTTCTACCAAGTAAATATACACTCTAGCTACACACTGGTCCCTTCCTTAAATAAAGTTTATTTGGCACGTAATTCTGCGTGTAGCCAACCGCCTCCCCCAGGGATCGCTCTGGGTAGGCTATCGGGCTTAGCTTCTTCTAAAACCCTGGAGTGTAAGAGGAAGAACTGTGCTGTGGTTACAGCAGAAACGCAAGCCGACTTTCTACTGTAAGGATGGGGTGTTAAGGTATGACTTTGTAGAAGGAATGTGAAGCAGTTTTGGTTTCTCAGTGCCGGTCAGCCTAGGGCAATGAGGCAGATTTGCATGATATGTAGGACGTGAGAGAGCACATTTCCTGGAGCTGTTGGAGAGCTGAGGAAATCTAGCTCTTCCAAGGAAGAGTGTAGTGTGTTGGCCTACACACAAAATACAAAGAGTGAATGGGAAAAGTTTCCGGGCCTGGATGTTTCTTAGTAGCCCAGTGGAGACTGCCGGTACTCGGTAGTCTTCCAGGGAATAAGGTGCCCACGCGAGGTCCTCGGTGTCTTGAAAAGCTTACTAACCTTAAAAGGAAACAGACCTGAAACTAATGCCTCAAGGAGTCCGCTCCAAGCTTCCACTTCGGCAGGGCTATTCTAGACTTTACCTTGAGGAAAGGACTCATGTCAAGTTCCCTTTTAGCTCTAGAGCGTCTCAGGCGAGGCTCCCACCCAGTCTATGAAAGCACCCTGTTGATGTAGAGAGCACTCGTTCCCTTCCCAGAGCCCTGCCTGCAGACACTGGAGACCCGTCCTAAAATTGTAATTTAGATAGCTTCAATGCAGCTTGAATGGAGCATTCAAAATGGGTAAGCAAGGCTTGTGCCATAAGTTCCCCGTTTCCAGCGAACATGCAGCCTACCTCCTTGTGATTTCTACCAAGTAAATATACACTCTAGCTACACACTGGTCCCTTCCTTGAATAAAGTTTATTTGGCACGGAATTCTGCGTGTAGCCAACCGCCTCCCCCTGGGAGCGCTCTGGGTAGGCTACCGGGCTTAGCTTCTTCTAAAACCCTGGAGTGTAAGAGGAAGAACTGTGCTTTGGTTACAGCAGGAAAGCAAGCCGACTTTCTCCTGTAAGGATGGGGTCTTAAGGTTTGACTTTAAAGAAGGAATGCGTTGCAGTTTTGGTTTCTCAGTGCCGCTCAGCCTAGGGCAATGAGGGAGATTTGCATGACATATAGGACTTGAGAGAACACATTTCCTGGAGTTGTTGGAGAGCTGAGGAAATCTAGCTCTTCCAAGGAAGAGTGCAGTGTGTTGCCCTACACACAAAATACACAGTGACTGGGAAATGTTTCCGGGCCTGGAGGTTTCTTAGTAGCCCAGTGGAGCCTGCTGGTACTCGGTGCTCTTGCAGGGAATAGGGTGCCCACGAGAGGTCCTCGGTGTCTTGAAAAGCTTACTAACCTTAAAAGAAAACAGACCTAAAACAAATGCCACAAGGAAACTGCTGCAAGCTTAGCTTCGGCAGGGCTATTCAAGGCTTTACCTGGAGGAAAGAACTCACGTCAAGTGTCCTTTATCTCTAGGGCGTCTGAGGAGAGGCTCCCACCCAGGCTATGAAAGCACCCTGTTGATGCAGAGAACACTCATTCCCTTCCCAGAGCCCTACCTAAAGAGACTAGAGACCCGTCCTAAAATTGTTATTTAGGTAGCTTCAAGGCAGCTTGAATGGAGCATTCAAAATGGGTAAGCAAGGCTTGTGCCATAAGTTCCTCGTTTCCAGCGAACATGCAGCCTACCTCCTTGTGATTTCTACCAAGTAAATATACACTCTAGCTACACACTGGTCCCTTCCTTAAATAAAGTTTATTTGGCACGTAATTCTGCGAGTAGCCAACCGCCTCCCCCAGGGAGCGCTCTGGGTAGGCTATCGGGCTTAGCTTCTTCTAAAACCCTGCAGTGTAAGAGGAAGAACTGTGCTTTGGTTACAGCAGGAACGCAAGCCGACTTTCTCCTGTAAGGATGGGGTCTTAAGGAATGACTTTGTAGCAGGAATGCGAAGCAGTTTTGGTTTCTCAGTGCCGGTCAGCCTAGGGCAATGAGGCAGATTTGCATGATATGTAGGACGTGAGAGAACACATTTCCTGGAGCTGTTGGAGAGCTGAGGAAATCTAGCTCTTCCAAGGAAGAGTGTAGTGTGTTGGCCTACACACAAAATACAAAGAGTGAATGGGAAAAGTTTCCGGGCCTGGATGTTTCTTAGTAGCCCAGTGGAGCCTGCCGGTACTGGGTGTTCTTGCAGGGAATAGGGTGCCCAGGCGAGGTCCTCAGGGCCTTGAAAAGCTTACTAACCTTAAAAGAAAACAGACCTGAAACTAATGCCTCAAGAACTCCGCTCCAAGCTTCCACTTCGGCAGGGCTATTCTAGGCTTTACCTTGAGGAGAGGACTCACGTCAAGTTTCCTTTTAGCTGTAGAGCGTCTGAGGAGAGGCTCCCACCCAGCCTATGAAAGCACCCTGTTGATGTAGAGAACACTCGTTCCCTTCCCAGAGCCCTACCTACAGAGACTAGAGACCCGTCCTAAAATTGTTATTTAGGTAGCTTCAAGGCAGCTTGAATGGAGCATTCAAAATGGGTAAGCAAGGCTTGTGCCATAAGTTCCCCGTTTCCAGCGAACATGCAGCCTACCTCCTTGTGATTTCTACCAAGTAAATATACACTCTAGCTACACACTGGTCCCTTCCTTGAATAAAGTTTATTTGGCACGGAATTCTGCGTGTAGCCAACCGCCTCCCCCAGGGAGCGCTCTGGGTAGGCTATCGGGCTTAGCTTCTTCTAAAACCCTGGAGTGTAAGAGGAAGAACTGTGCTTTGGTTACAGCAGGAAAGCAAGCCAACTTTCTCCTGTAAGGATGGGGTCTTAAGGTTTGACTTTAAAGAAGGAATGCATTGCAGTTTTGGTTTCTCAGTGCCGCTCAGCCTCGGGCAATGAGGGAGATTTGCATGACATATAGGACTTGAGAGAACACATTTCCTGGAGTTGTTGGAGAGCTGAGGAAATCAAGCTCTTCCAAGGAAGAGTGCAGTGTGTTGCCCTACACACAAAATACACAGTGACTGGGAAATGTTTCCGGGCCTGCATGTTTCTTAGTAGCCCAGTGGAGCCTGCTGGTACTCGGTGCTCTTGCAGGGAATACGGTGCCCACGAGAGGTCCTCGGTGTCTTGAAAAGCTTACTAACCTTAAAAGAAAACAGACCTAAAACAAATGCCACAAGGAAACTGCTGCAAGCTTAGCTTCGGCAGGGCTATTCAAGGCTTTACCTGGAGGAAAGAACTCACGTCAAGTGTCCTTTATCTCTAGGGCGTCTGAGGAGAGGCTCCCACCCAGGCTATAAAAGCACCCTGTTGATGGAGAGAACACTCGTTCCCTTCCCAGAGCCCTGCCTACAATGACTAAAGACTCGTCCTAAAACTGTTATTTAGGTAACTTCAAGGCAGCATGAATGGAGCATTCAAAATGGGAAAGCAAGGCTTGTGCCATAAGGTCCCCGTTTCCAGCGAACACGCGGCCTACCTACTTGTGATTTCTACCAAGTAAATATACACTCTAGCTAAACACTGGTCCCTTCCTTGAATAAAGTTTATTTGGCACGGAGTTCTGCGTGTAGCCAACAGCCTCCCCCAAGGAGCGCTCTAGGTAGGCTATCGGGCTTAGCTTCTTCTAAAACCCTGCAGTGTAAGAGGAAGAACTGTGCTTTGGTTACAGCAGGAACGCAAGCCGACTTTCTCCTGTAAGGATGGGGTCTTAAGGCATGAATTTGTAGCAGGAATGCGAAGCAGTTTTGGTTTCTCAGTGCCGCTCAGCCTAGGGCAATGAGGGAGATTTGCATGACATATAAGACTTGAGAGAACACATTTCCTGGAGTTGTTGGAGAGCTGAGGAAATCTAGCTCTTCCAAGGAAGAGTGTAGTGTGTTGGCCTACACACAAAATACAAAGAGTGACTGGGAAAAGTTTCCGGGCCAGGATGTTTCTTAGTAGCCCAGTGGAGCCTGACGGTACTCGGTGTTATTGCAGGGAAGAGGGTGCCCACGCGAGGTCCTCAGGGTCTTGAAAAGCTTACTAACCTTAAAAGGAAACAGACCTGAAACTAATGCCTCAAGGACTCCGCTCCAAGCTTCCACTTCGGCAGGGCTATTCTAGGCTTTACCTTGAGGAAAGGACTCACGTCAAGTTCCCTTTTAGCTCTAGAGCGTCTCAGGCGAGGCTCCCACCCAGGCTATGAAAGCACCCTGTTGATGTAGAGAACACTCGTTCCCTTCCCAGAGCCCTACCTACAGAGACTAGAGACCCGTCCTAAAATTGTTATTTAGGTAGCTTCAAGGCAGCTTGACTGGAGCATTCAAAATGGGTAAGCAAGGCTTGTGCCATAAGTTCCCCGTTTCCAGCGAACATGCAGCCTACCTCCTTGGGATTTCTACCAAGTAAATATACACTCTAGCTACACACTGGTCCCTTCCTTGAATAAAGTTTATTTGGCACCGAATTCTGCGTGTAGCCAACCGCCTCCCCCAGGGAGCGCTCTGGGTAGGCTATCGGGCTTAGCTTCTTCTAAAACCCTGGAGTGTAAGAGGAAGAACTGTGCTTTGGTTACAGCAGGAAAGCAAGCCAACTTTCTCCTGTAAGGATGGGGTCTTAAGGTTTGACTTTAAAGAAGGAATGCGTTGCAGTTTTGGTTTCTCAGTGCCGCTCAGCCTCGGGCAATGAGGGAGATTTGCATGACATATAGGACTTGAGAGAACACATTTCCTGGAGTTGTTGGAGAGCTGAGGAAATCAAGCTCTTCCAAGGAAGAGTGCACTGTGTTGCCCTACACACAAAATACACAGTGACTGGGAAATGTTTCCGGGCCTGCATGTTTCTTAGTAGCCCAGTGGAGCCTGCTGGTACTCGGTGCTCTTGCAGGGAATAGGGTGCCCACGAGAGGTCCTCGGTGTCTTGAAAAGCTTACTAACCTTAAAAGAAAACAGACCTAAAACAAATGCCACAAGGAAACTGCTGCAAGCTTAGCTTCGGCAGGGCTATTCAAGGCTTTACCTGGAGGAAAGAACTCACGTCAAGTGTCCTTTATCTCTAGGGCGTCTGAGGAGAGGCTCCCACCCAGGCTATAAAAGCACCCTGTTGATGGAGAGAACACTCGTTCCCTTCCCAGAGCCCTGCCTACAATGACTAAAGACTCGTCCTAAAACTGTTATTTAGGTAACTTCAAGGCAACATGAATGGAGCATTCAAAATGGGAAAGCAAGGCTTGTGCCATAAGGTCCCCGTTTCCAGCGAACACGCGGCCTACCTACTTGTGATTTCTACCAAGTAAATATACACTCTAGCTAAACACTGGTCCCTTCCTTGAATAAAGTTTATTTGGCACGGAGTTCTGCGTGTAGCCAACAGCCTCCCCCAAGGAGCGCTCTAGGTAGGCTATCGGGCTTAGCTTCTTCTAAAACCCTGCAGTGTAAGAGGAAGAACTGTGCTTTGGTTACAGCAGGAACGCAAGCTGACTTTCTCCTGTAAGGATGGCGTCTTAAGGTATGACTTTGTAGAAGGAATGCGAAGCAGTTTTGGTTTCTCAGTGCCGCTCAGCCTAGGGCAATGAGGCAGATTTGCATGACTTGTAGGACGTGAGAGAGTACATTTCCTGGAGCTCTTGGAGAGCTGAGGAAATCTAGCTCTTCCAAGGAAGAGTGCAGTGTGTTGGCCTACACACAAAATACAAACAGTGACTGGGAAAGGTTTCCGGGCCTGGATGTTTCTTAGTAGCCCAGTGGAGACTGCCGGTACTCGGTGGTCTTCCAGGGAATAAGGTGCCCACGCGAGGTCCTCGGTGTCTTGAAAAGCTTACTAACCTTAAAAGGAAACAGACCTGAAACTAATGCCTCAAGGACTCCGCTCCAAGCTTCCACTTCGGCAGGGCTATTCTAGACTTTACCTTGAGGAAAGGACTCATGTCAAGTTCCCTTTTAGCTCTAGAGCGTCTCAGGCGAGGCTCCCACCCAGTCTATGAAAGCACCCTGTTGATGTAGAGAGCACTCGTTCCCTTCCCAGAGCCCTGCCTGCAGACACTGGAGACCCGTCCTAAAATTGTAATTTAGATAGCTTCAATGCAGCTTGAATGGAGCATTCAAAATGGGTAAGCAAGGCTTGTGCCATAAGTTCCCCGTTTCCAGCGAACATGCAGCCTACCTCCTTGTGATTTCTACCAAGTAAATATACACTCTAGCTACACACTGGTCCCTTCCTTGAATAAAGTTTATTTGGCACGGAATTCTGCGTGTAGCCAACCGCCTCCCCCTGGGAGCGCTCTGGGTAGGCTACCGGGCTTAGCTTCTTCTAAAACCCTGGAGTGTAAGAGGAAGAACTGTGCTTTGGTTACAGCAGGAAAGCAAGCCGACTTTCTCCTGTAAGGATGGGGTCTTAAGGTTTGACTTTAAAGAAGGAATGCGTTGCAGTTTTGGTTTCTCAGTGCCGCTCAGCCTAGGGCAATGAGGGAGATTTGCATGACATATAGGACTTGAGAGAACACATTTCCTGGAGTTGTTGGAGAGCTGAGGAAATCTAGCTCTTCCAAGGAAGAGTGCAGTGTGTTGCCCTACACACAAAATACACAGTGACTGGGAAATGTTTCCGGGCCTGGAGGTTTCTTAGTAGCCCAGTGGAGCCTGCTGGTACTCGGTGCTCTTGCAGGGAATAGGGTGCCCACGAGAGGTCCTCGGTGTCTTGAAAAGCTTACTAACCTTAAAAGAAAACAGACCTAAAACAAATGCCACAAGGAAACTGCTGCAAGCTTAGCTTCGGCAGGGCTATTCAAGGCTTTACCTGGAGGAAAGAACTCACGTCAAGTGTCCTTTATCTCTAGGGCGTCTGAGGAGAGGCTCCCACCCAGGCTATGAAAGCACCCTGTTGATGCAGAGAACACTCATTCCCTTCCCAGAGCCCTACCTAAAGAGACTAGAGACCCGTCCTAAAATTGTTATTTAGGTAGCTTCAAGGCAGCTTGAATGGAGCATTCAAAATGGGTAAGCAAGGCTTGTGCCATAAGTTCCTCGTTTCCAGCGAACATGCAGCCTACCTCCTTGTGATTTCTACCAAGTAAATATACACTCTAGCTACACACTGGTCCCTTCCTTAAATAAAGTTTATTTGGCACGTAATTCTGCGAGTAGCCAACCGCCTCCCCCAGGGAGCGCTCTGGGTAGGCTATCGGGCTTATCTTCTTCTAAAACCCTGCAGTGTAAGAGGAAGAACTGTGCTTTGGTTACAGCAGGAACGCAAGCCGACTTTCTCCTGTAAGGATGGGGTCTTAAGGAATGACTTTGTAGCAGGAATGCGAAGCAGTTTTGGTTTCTCAGTGCCGGTCAGCCTAGGGCAATGAGGCAGATTTGCATGATATGTAGGACGTGAGAGAACACATTTCCTGGAGCTGTTGGAGAGCTGAGGAAATCTAGCTCTTCCAAGGAAGAGTGTAGTGTGTTGGCCTACACACAAAATACAAAGAGTGAATGGGAAAAGTTTCCGGGCCTGGATGTTTCTTAGTAGCCCAGTGGAGCCTGCCGGTACTGGGTGTTCTTGCAGGGAATAGGGTGCCCAGGCGAGGTCCTCAGGGCCTTGAAAAGCTTACTAACCTTAAAAGAAAACAGACCTGAAACTAATGCCTCAAGAACTCCGCTCCAAGCTTCCACTTCGGCAGGGCTATTCTAGGCTTTACCTTGAGGAGAGGACTCACGTCAAGTTTCCTTTTTGCTGTAGAGCGTCTGAGGAGAGTCTCCCACCCAGCCTACGAAAGCACCCTGTTGATGTAGAGAACACTCGTTCCCTTCCCAGAGCCTTGCCTACAGAGACTAGAGACCCGTCCTAAAATTGTTATTTAGGCAGCTTCAAGGCAGCTTGAATGGAGCATTCAAAATGGGTAAGCAAGGCTTGTGCCATAAGTTCCCCGTTTCCAGCGAACATGCAGCCTACCTCCTTGTGATTTCTACCAAGTAAATATACACTCTAGCTACACACTGGTCCCTTCCTTGAATAAAGTTTATTTGGCACGTAATTCTGCGTGTAGCCAACCGCCTCCCCCAGGGATCGCTCTGGGTAGGCTATCGGGCTTAGCTTCTTCTAAAACCCTGGAGTGTAAGAGGAAGAACTGTGCTTTGGTTACAGCAGAAACGCAAGCCGACTTTCTCCTGTAAGGATGGGGTGTTAAGGTATGACTTTGTAGAAGGAATGTGAAGCAGTTTTGGTTTCTCAGTGCCGGTCAGCCTAGGGCAATGAGGCAGATTTGCATGATATGTAGGACGTGAGAGAACACATTTCCTGGAGCTGTTGGAGAGCTGAGGAAATCTAGCTCTTCCAAGGAAGAGTGCAGTGTGTTGCCCTACACACAAAATACACAGTGACTGGGAAACGTTTCCGGGCCTGGATGTTTCTTAGTAGCCCAGTGGAGCCTGCTGGTACTCGGTGCTCTTGCAGGGAATAGGGTGCCCACGAGAGGTCCTCGGTGTCTTGACAAGCTTACTAACCTTAAAAGAAAACAGACCTAAAACAAATGCCACAAGGAAACTGCTTCAAGCTTAGCTTCGGCAGGGCTATTCAAGGCTTTACCTGGAGGAAAGAACTCACGTCAAGTTTCCTTTATCTCTAGGGCGTCTGAGGAGAGGCTCCCACCCAGGCTATGAAAGCACCCTGTTGATGCAGAGAACACTCGTTCGCTTCCCATAGCTCTGCCTACAATGACTAAAGACTCGTCCTAAAACTGTTATTTAGGTAACTTCAAGGCAGCATGCATGGAGCATTCAAAATGGGAAAGCAAGGCTTGTGCCATAAGGTCACCGTTTCCAGCGAACACGCGGCCTACCTACTTGTGATTTCTACCAAGTAAATATACACTCTAGCTACACACTGGTCCCTTCCTTGAATAAAGTTTATTTGGCACGGAGTTCTGCGTGTAGCCAACAGCCTCCCCCAAGGAGCGCTCTAGGTAGGCTATCTGGCTTAGCTTCTTCTAAAACCCTGCAGTGTAAGAGGAAGATCTGTGCTTTGGTTACAGCAGAAACGCAAGCTGACTTTCTCCTGTAAGGATGGGGTCTTAAGGTATGACTTTGTAGAAGGAATGCGAAGCCGTTTTGGTTTCTTAGAGCTGCTCAGCCTAGGGCAATGAGGCAGATTTGCATGATATGTAGGACGTGAGAGAACAAATTTCCTGGAGCTGTTGGAGAGCTGAGGGAATCTAGCTCTTCCAAGGAAGAGTGCAGTGTGTTGGCCTACACACAAAATACACAGAGTGACTGGGAAAGGTTTCCGGGCCTGGATGTTTCTTAGTAGCCCAGTGGAGACTGCCGGTACTCGGTGGTCTTCCAGGGAATAAGGTGCCCAGGCGAGGTCCTCGGTGTCCTGAAAAGCTTACTAACCTTAAAAGGAAACAGACCTGAAACTAATGCCTCAAGGACTCCGCTCCAAGCTTCCACTTCGGCAGGGCTATTCTAGGCTTTACCTTGAGGAAAGGACTCACGTCAAGTTTCCTTCTAGCTGTAGAGCGTCTGAGGAGAGGCTCCCACCCAGGCTATGAAAGCACCCTGTTGATGTAGAGAACACTCGTTCCCTTCCCAGAGCCTTGCCTACAGAGACCAGAGACCCGTCCTAAAATTGTTATTTAGGCAGCTTCAAGGCAGCTTGAATGGAGCATTCAAAATGGGTAAGCAAGGCTTGTGCCATAAGTTCCCCGTTTCCAGCGAACATGCAGCCTACCTCCTTGTGATTTCTACCAAGTAAATATACACTCTAGCTACACACTGGTCCCTTCCTTAAATAAAGTTTATTTGGCACGTAATTCTGCGTGTAGCCAACCGCCTCCCCCAGGGATCGCTCTGGGTAGGCTATCGGGCTTAGCTTCTTCTAAAACCCTGGAGTGTAAGAGGAAGAACTGTGCTGTGGTTACAGCAGAAACGCAAGCCGACTTTCTCCTGTAAGGATGGGGTGTTAAGGTATGACTTTGTAGAAGGAATGTGAAGCAGTTTTGGTTTCTCAGTGCCGGTCAGCCTAGGGCAATGAGGCAGATTTGCATGATATGTAGGACGTGAGAGAGCACATTTCCTGGAGCTGTTGGAGAGCTGAGGAAATCTAGCTCTTCCAAGGAAGAGTGTAGTGTTTTGGCCTACACACAAAATACAAAGAGTGAATGGGAAAAGTTTCCGGGCCTGGATGTTTCTTAGTAGCCCAGTGGAGCCTGCCGGTACTGGGTGTTCTTGCAGGGAATAGGGTGCCCAGGCGAGGTCCTCAGGGCCTTGAAAAGCTTACTAACCTTAAAAGAAAACAGACCTGAAACTAATGCCTCAAGAACTCCGCTCCAAGCTTCCACTTCGGCAGGGCTATTCTAGGCTTTACCTTGAGGAGAGGACTCACGTCAAGTTTCCTTTTAGCTGTAGAGCGTCTGAGGAGAGGCTCCCACCCAGCCTATGAAAGCACCCTGTTGATGTAGAGAACACTCGTTCCCTTCCCAGAGCCTTGCCTACAGAGACTAGAGACCCGTCCTAAAATTGTTATTTAGGCAGCTTCAAGGCAGCTTGAATGGAGCATTCAAAATGGGTAAGCAAGGCTTGTGCCATAAGTTCCCCGTTTCCAGCGAACATGCAGCCTACCTCCTTGTGATTTCTACCAAGTAAATATACACTCTAGCTACACACTGGTCCCTTCCTTGAATAAAGTTTATTTGGCACGTAATTCTGCGTGTAGCCAACCGCCTCCCCCAGGGATCGCTCTGGGTAGGCTATCGGGCTTAGCTTCTTCTAAAACCCTGGAGTGTAAGAGGAAGAACTGTGCTGTGGTTACAGCAGAAACGCAAGCCGACTTTCTCCTGTAAGGATGGGGTGTTAAGGTATGACTTTGTAGAAGGAATGTGAAGCAGTTTTGGTTTCTCAGTGCCGGTCAGCCTAGGGCAATGAGGCAGATTTGCATGATATGTAGGACGTGAGAGAACACATTTCCTGGAGCTGTTGGAGAGCTGAGGAAATCTAGCTCTTCCAAGGAAGAGTGCAGTGTGTTGCCCTACACACAAAATACACAGTGACTGGGAAACGTTTCCGGGCCTGGATGTTTCTTAGTAGCCCAGTGGAGCCTGCTGGTACTCGGTGCTCTTGCAGGGAATAGGGTGCCCACGACAGGTCCTCGGTGTCTTGAAAAGCTTACTAACCTTAAAAGAAAACAGACCTAAAACAAATGCCACAAGGAAACTGCTGCAAGCTTAGCTTCGGCAGGGCTATTCAAGGCTTTACCTGGAGGAAAGAACTCACGTCAAGTGTCCTTTATCTCTAGGGCGTCTGAGGAGAGGCTCCCACCCAGGCTATGAAAGCACCCTGTTGATGGAGAGAACACTCGTTCCCTTCCCAGAGCCCTGCCTACAATGACTAAAGACTCGTCCTAAAACTGTTATTTAGGTAACTTCAAGGCAGCATGAATGGAGCATTCAAAATGGGAAAGCAAGGCTTGTGCCATAAGGTCCCCGTTTCCAGCGAACACGCGGCCTACCTACTTGTGATTTCTACCAAGTAAATATACACTCTAGCTAAACACTGGTCCCTTCCTTGAATAAAGTTTATTTGGCACGGAGTTCTGCGTGTAGCCAACAGCCTCCCCCAAGGAGCGCTCTAGGTAGGCTATCGGGCTTAGCTTCTTCTAAAACCCTGCAGTGTAAGAGGAAGAACTGTGCTTTGGTTACAGCAGGAACGCAAGACGACTTTCTCCTGTAAGGATGGGGTCTTAAGGCATGAATTTGTAGCAGGAATGCGAAGCAGTTTTGGTTTCTCAGTGCCGCTCAGCCTAGGGCAATGGGGGAGGTTTGCATGACATATAAGACTTGAGAGAACACATTTCCTGGAGTTGTTGGAGAGCTGAGGAAATCTAGCTCTTCCAAGGAAGAGTGTAGTGTGTTGGCCTACACACAAAATACAAAGAGTGACTGGGAAAAGTTTCCGGGCCAGGATGTTTCTTAGTAGCCCAGTGGAGCCTGCCGGTACTCGGTGTTCTTGCAGGGAAGAGGGTGCCCACGCGAGGTCCTCGGGGTCTTGAAAAGCTTACTAACCTTAAAAGGAAACAGACCTGAAACTAATGCCTCAAGGACTCCGCTCCAAGCTTCCACTTCGGCAGGGCTATTCTAGGCTTTACCTTGAGGAAAGGACTCACGTCAAGTTCCCTTTTAGCTCTAGAGCGTCTCAGGCGAGGCTCCCACCCAGGCTATGAAAGCACCCTGTTGATGTAGAGAACACTCGTTCCCTTCCCAGAGCCCTACCTACAGAGACTAGAGACCCGTCCTAAAATTGTTATTTAGGTAGCTTCAAGGCAGCTTGAATGGAGCATTCAAAATGGGTAAGCAAGGCTTGTGCCATAAGTTCCCCGTTTCCAGCGAACATGCAGCCTACCTCCTTGTGATTTCAACCAAGTAAATATACACTCTAGCTACACACTGGTCCCTTCCTTGAATAAAGTTTATTTGGCACGGAATTCTGCGTGTAGCCAACCGCCTCCCCCAGGGAGCGCTCTGGGTAGGCTATCGGGCTTAGCTTCTTCTAAAACCCTGGAGTGTAAGAGGAAGAACTGTGCTTTGGTTACAGCAGGAAAGCAAGCCAACTTTCTCCTGTAAGGATGGGGTCTTAAGGTTTGACTTTAAAGAAGGAATGCGTTGCAGTTTTGGTTTCTCAGTGCCGCTCAGCCTCGGGCAATGAGGGAGATTTGCATGACATATAGGACTTGAGAGAACACATTTCCTGGAGTTGTTGGAGAGCTGAGGAAATCAAGCTCTTCCAAGGAAGAGTGCAGTGTGTTGCCCTACACACAAAATACACAGTGACTGGGAAATGTTTCCGGGCCTGCATGTTTCTTAGTAGCCCAGTGGAGCCTGCTGGTACTCGGTGCTCTTGCAGGGAATAGGGTGCCCACGAGAGGTCCTCGGTGTCTTGAAAAGCTTACTAACCTTAAAAGAAAACAGACCTAAAACAAATGCCACAAGGAAACTGCTGCAAGCTTAGCTTCGGCAGGGCTATTCAAGGCTTTACCTGGAGGAAAGAACTCACGTCAAGTGTTCTTTATCTCTAGGGCGTCTGAGGAGAGGCTCCCACCCAGGCTATGAAAGCACCCTGTTGATGGAGAGAACACTCGTTCCCTTCCCAGAGCCCTGCCTACAATGACTAAAGACTCGTCCTAAAACTGTTATTTAGGTAACTTCAAGGCAGCATGAATGGAGCATTCAAAATGGGAAAGCAAGGCTTGTGCCATAAGGTCCCCGTTTCCAGCGAACACGCGGCCTACCTACTTGTGATTTCTACCAAGTAAATATACACTCTAGCTAAACACTGGTCCCTTCCTTGAATAAAGTTTATTTGGCACGGAGTTCTGCGTGTAGCCAACAGCCTCCCCCAAGGAGCGCTCTAGGTAGGCTATCGGGCTTAGCTTCTTCTAAAACCCTGCAGTGTAAGAGGAAGAACTGTGCTTTGGTTACAGCAGGAACGCAAGCTGACTTTCTCCTGTAAGGATGGGGTCTTAAGGTATGACTTTGTAGAAGGAATGCGAAGCAGTTTTGGTTTCTCAGTGCCGCTCAGCCTAGGGCAATGAGGCAGATTTGCATGACTTGTAGGACGTGAGAGAGTACATTTCCTGGAGCTCTTGGAGAGCTGAGGAAATCTAGCTCTTCCAAGGAAGAGTGCAGTGTGTTGGCCTACACACAAAATACAAAGAGTGACTGGGAAAGGTTTCCGGGCCTGGATGTTTCTTAGTAGCCCAGTGGAGACTGCCGGTACTCGGTGGTCTTCCAGGGAATAAGGTGCCCACGCGAGGTCCTCGGTGTCTTGAAAAGCTTACTAACCTTAAAATGAAACAGACCTGAAACTAATGCCTCAAGGACTCCGCTCCAAGCTTCCACTTCGGCAGGGCTATTCTAGGCTTTACCTTGAGGAAAGGACTCACGTCAAGTTCCCTTTTAGCTCTAGAGCGTCTCAGGCGAGGCTCCCACCCAGTCTATGAAAGCACCCTGTTGATGTAGAGAACACTCGTTCCCTTCTCAGAGCCCTGCCTGCAGACACTGGAGACCCGTCCTAAAATTGTAATTTAGATAGCTTCAATGCAGCTTGAATGGAGCATTCAAAATGGGTAAGCAAGGCTTGTGCCATAAGTTCCCCGTTTCCAGCGAACATGCAGCCTACCTCCTTGTGATTTCTACCAAGTAAATATACACTCCAGCTACACACTGGTCCCTTCCTTGAATAAAGTTTATTTGGCACGGAATTCTGCGTGTAGCCAACCGCCTCCCCCTGGGAGCGCTCTGGGTAGGCTATCGGGCTTAGCTTCTTCTAAAACCCTGGAGTGTAAGAGGAAGAACTGTGCTTTGGTTACAGCAGGAAAGCAAGCCGACTTTCTCCTGTAAGGATGGGGTCTTAAGGTTTGACTTTAAAGAAGGAATGCGTTGCAGTTTTGGTTTCTCAGTGCCGCTCAGCCTAGGGCAATGAGGGAGATTTGCATGACATATAAGACTTGAGAGAACACATTTCCTGGAGTTGTTGGAGAGCTGAGGAAATCTAGCTCTTCCAAGGAAGAGTGTAGTGTGCTGGCCTACACACAAAATACAAAGAGTGACTGGAAAAAGTTTCCGGGCCAGGATGTATCTTAGTAGCCCAGTGGAGCCTGCCGGTACTCGGTGTTCTTGCAGGGAATAGGGTGCCCACGCGAGGTCCTCGGGGTCTTGAAAAGCTTACTAACCTTAAAAGGAAACAGACCTGAAACTAATGCCTCAAGGACTCCGCTCCAAGCTTCCACTTCGGCAGGGCTATTCTAGGCTTTACCTTGAGGAAAGGACTCACGTCAAGCTCCCTTTTAGCTCTAGAGCGTCTCAGGCGAGGCTCCCACCCAGTCTATGAAAGCACCCTGTTGATGTAGAAACACTCGTTCCCTTCCCAGAGCCCTGCCTACAGACACTGGAGACCCGTCCTAAAATTGTAATTTAGATAGCTTCAATGCAGCTTGAATGGAGCATTCAAAATGGGTAAGCAAGGCTTGTGAGATAAGTTCCCCGTTTCCAGCGAACATGCAGCCTACCTCCTTGTGATTTCTACCAAGTAAATATACACTCTAGCTACACACTGGTCCCTTCCTTGAATAAAGTTTATTTGGCACGGAATTCTGCGTGTAGCCAACCGCCTCCCCCAGGGAGCGCTCTGGGTAGGCTATCGGGCTTAGCTTCTTCTAAAACCCTGGAGTGTAAGAGGAAGAACTGTGCTTTGGTTACAGCAGGAAAGCAAGCCGACTTTCTCCTGTAAGGATGGGGTCTTAAGGTTCGACTTTAAAGAAGGAATGCGTTGCAGTTTTGGTTTCTCAGTGCCGCTCAGCCTAGGGCAATGAGGGAGATTTGCGTGACATACAGGACTTGAGAGAACACATTTCCTGGAGTTTTTGGAGAGCTGAGGTAATCTAGCTCTTCCAAGGAAGAG
This sequence comes from Balaenoptera physalus, assembly GCF_965194825.1. Lineage (NCBI taxonomy): Eukaryota > Metazoa > Chordata > Mammalia > Artiodactyla > Balaenopteridae > Balaenoptera > Balaenoptera physalus. The sequence continues at coordinate 146,842 of NW_028125532.1, forward strand.
TGCAGTGTGTTGCCCTACACACAAAATACACAGTGACTGGGAAATGTTTCCGGGCCTAGATATTTCTTAGTAGCCCAGTGGAGCCTGCTGGTACTCGGTGCTCTTGCAGGGAATAGGGTGCCCACGAGAGGTCCTCGGTGTCTTGAAAAGCTTACTGACCTTAAAAGAAAACAGACCTGAAACAAATGCCACAAGGAAACTGCTGCAAGCTTAGCTTCGTCAGGGCTATTCAAGGCTTTACCTGGAGGAAAGAACTCACGTCAAGTGTCCTTTATCTCTAGGGCGTCTGAGGAGAGGCTCCCACCCAGGCTATGAAAGCACCCTGTTGATGGAGAGAACACTCGTTCCCTTCCCAGAGCCCTGCCTACAGAGACTAGAGACCCGTCCTAATATTGTTATTTAGGTAGCTTCAAGGCAGCTTGAATGGAGCATTCAAAATGGGTAAGCAAGGCTTGTGTCATAAGTTCCCCGTTTCCAGCGAACATGCAGCCTACCTCCTTGTGATTTCAACCAAGTAAATATACACTCTAGCTACACACTGGTCCCTTCCTTGAATAAAGTTTATTTGGCACGGAATTCTGCGTGTAGCCAACCGCCTCCCCCAGGGAGCGCTCTGGGTAGGCTATCGGGCTTAGCTTCTTCTAAAACCCTGGAGTGTAAGAGGAAGAACTGTGCTTTGGTTACAACAGGAACGCAAGCCGACTTTCTCCTGTAAGGATGGGGTCTTAAGGAATGACTTTGTAGCAGGAATGCGAAGCAGTTTTGGTTTCTCAGTGCCGCTCAGCCTAGGGCAATGAGGCAGATTTGCATGACTTGTAGGACGTGAGAGAGTACATTTCCTGGAGCTCTTGGAGAGCTGAGGAAATTTAGCTCTTCCAAGGAAGAGTGCAGTGTGTTGTCCTACACAAAAAATACAAAGAGTGACTGGGAAAGGTTTCCGGGCCTTAATGTTTCTTAGTAGCCCAGTGGAGACTGCCGGTACTCGGTGGTCTTCAGGGAATAAGGTGCCCACGCGAGGTCCTCGGTGTCTTGAAAAGCTTACTAACCTTAAAAGGAAAGAGACCTGAAACTAATGCCTCAAGGACTCCGCTCCAAGCTTCCACTTCGGCAGGGCTATTCTAGGCTTTACCTTGAGGAAAGGACTCACGACAAGTTTCCTTTTAGCTGTAGAGCGTCTGAGCAGAGGCTCCCACCCAGGCTATGAAAGCACCCTGTTGATGTAGAGAACACTCGTTCCCTTCCCAGAGCCCTGCCTACAGAGACTAGAGACCCGTCCTAAAATTGTTATTTAGGTAGCTTCAAGGCAGCTTGAATGGAGCATTCAAAATGGGTAAGCAAGGCTTGTGCCATAAGTTCCCCGTTTCCAGCGAACATGCAGCCTACCTCCTTGTGATTTCAACCAAGTAAATATACACTCTAGCTACACACTGGTCCCTTCCTTGAATAAAGTTTATTTGGCACGGAATTCTGCGTGTACCCAACCGCCTCCCCCAGGGAGCGCTCTGGGTAGGCTATCGGGCTTAGCTTCTTCTAAAACCCTGGAGTGTAAGAGGAAGAACTGTGCTTTGGTTACAGCAGGAACGCAAGCCGACTTTCTCCTGTAAGGATGGGGTCTTAAGGAGTGACTTTGTAGCAGGAATGCGAAGCAGTTTTGGTTTCTCAGTGCCGCTCAGCCTAGGGCAATGAGGGAGATTTGCATGACATGTAAGACTTGAGAGAACACATTTCCTGGAGTTGTTGGAGAGCTGAGGAAATCTAGCTCTTCCAAGGAAGAGTGTAGTGTGTTGGTCTACACACAAAATACAAAGAGTGACTGGAAAAAGTTTCCGGGCCAGGATGTATCTTAGTAGCCCAGTGGAGCCTGCCGGTACTCGGTGTTCTTGCAGGGAATAGGGTGCCCACGCGAGGTCCTCGGGGTCTTGAAAAGCTTACTAACCTTAAAAGGAAGCAGACCTGAAACTAATGCCTCAAGGACTCCGCTCCAAGCTTCCACTTCGGCAGGGCTATTCTAGGCTTTACCTTGAGGAAAGGACTCAGGTCAAGCTCCCTTTTAGCTCTAGAGCGTCTCAGGCGAGGCTCCCACCCAGTCTATGAAAGCACCCTGTTGATGTAGAGAACACTCGTTCCCTTCCCAGAGCCCTGCCTACAGACACTGGAGACCCGTCCTAAAATTGTAATTTAGATAGCTTCAATGCAGCTTGAATGGAGCATTCAAAATGGGTAAGCAAGGCTTGTGAGATAAGTTCCCCGTTTCCAGCGAACATGCAGCCTACCTCCTTGTGATTTCTACCAAGTAAATATACACTCTAGCTACACACTGGTCCCTTCCTTGAATAAAGTTTATTTGGCACGGAATTCTGCGTGTACCCAACCGCCTCCCCCAGGGAGCGCTCTGGGTAGGCTATCGGGCTTAGCTTCTTCTAAAACCCTGGAGTGTAAGAGGAAGAACTGTGCTTTGGTTACAGCAGGAAAGCAAGCCGACTTTCTCCTGTAAGGATGGGGTCTTAAGGTTTGACTTTAAAGAAAGAATGCGTTGCAGTTTTGGTTTCTCAGTGCCGCTCAGCCTAGGGCAATGAGGGAGATTTGCATGACATACAGGACTTGAGAGAACACATTTCCTGGAGTTGTTGGAGAGCTGAGGAAATCTAGCTCTTCCAAGGAAGAGTGCAGTGTGTTGCCCTACACACAAAATACACAGTGACTGGGAAATGTTTCCGGGCCTGGAGGTTTCTTAGTAGCCCAGTGGAGCCTGCTGGTACTCGGTGCTCTTGCAGGGAATAGGGTGCCCACGAGAGGTCCTCGGTGTCTTGAAAAGCTTACTAACCTTAAAAGAAAACAGACCTAAAACAAATGCCACAAGGAAACTGCTGCAAGCTTAGCTTCGGCAGGGCTATTCAAGGCTTTACCTGGAGGAAAGAACTCACGTCAAGTGTCCTTTATCTCTAGGGCGTCTGAGGAGAGGCTCCCACCCAGGCTATGAAAGCACCCTGTTGATGCAGAGAACACTCGTTCCCTTCCCAGAGCCCTGCCTACAATGACTAAAGACTCGTCCTAAAACTGTTATTTAGGTAACTTCAAGGCAGCATGAATGGAGCATTCAAAATGGGAAAGCAAGGCTTGTGCCATAAGGTCCCCGTTTCCAGCGAACACGTGGCCTACCTACTTGTGATTTCTACCAAGTAAATATACACTCTAGCTAAACACTGGTCCCTTCCTTGAATAAAGTTTATTTGGCACGGAGTTCTGCGTGTAGCCAACAGCCTCCCCCAAGGAGCGCTCTAGGTAGGCTATCGGGCTTAGCTTCTTCTAAAACCCTGCAGTGTAAGAGGAAGAACTGTGCTTTGGTTACAGCAGGAACGCAAGCTGACTTTCTCCTGTAAGGATGGGGTCTTAAGGTATGACTTTGTAGAAGGAATGCGAAGCAGTTTTGGTTTCTCAGTGCCGCTCAGCCTAGGGCAATGAGGCAGATTTGCATGACTTGTAGGACGTGAGAGAGCACATTTCCTGGAGCTGTTGGAGAGCTGAGGAAATCTAGCTCTTCCAAGGAAGAGTGCAGTGTGTTGGCCTACACACAAAATACACAGAGTGACTGGGAAAGGTTTCCGGGCCTGGATGTTTCCTAGTAGCCCAGTGGAGACTGCCGGTACTCGGTGGTCTTCCAGGGAATAAGGTGCCCACGCGAGGTCCTCGGTGTCTTGAAAAGCTTAGTAACCTTAAAAGGAAACAGACCTGAAACTAATGCCTCAAGGACTCCGCTCCAAGCTTCCACTTCGGCAGGGCTATTCTAGGCTTTACCTTGAGGAAATGACTCACGTCAAGTTTCCTTTTAGCTCTAGAGCGTCTCAGGCGAGGCTCCCACCCAGGCTATGAAAGCACCCTGTTGATGTAGAGAACACTCGTTCCCTTCCCAGAGCCCTGCCTACAGAGACTAGAGACCCGTCGTAAAATTGTTATTTAGGTAGCTTCAAGGCAGCTTGAATGGAGCATTCAAAATGGGTAAGCAAGGCTTGTGCCATAAGTTCCCCGTTTCCAGCGAACATGCAGCCTACCTCCTTGTGATTTCAACCAAGTAAATATACACTCTAGCTACACACTGGTCCCTTCCTTGAATAAAGTTTATTTGGCACGGAATTCTGCGTGTAGCCAACCGCCTCCCCCAGGGAGCGCTCTGGGTAGGCTATCGGGCTTAGCTTCTTCTAAAACCCTGGAGTGTAAGAGGAAGAACTGTGCTTTGGTTACAGCAGGAACGCAAGCCGACTTTCTCCTGTAAGGATGGGGTCTTAAGGAATGACTTTGTAGCAGGAATGCGAAGCAGTTTTGGTTTCTCAGTGCCGCTCAGCCTAGGGCAATGAGGCAGATTTGCATGACTTGTAGGACGTGAGAGAGTACATTTCCTGGAGCTCTTGGAGAGCTGAGGAAATTTAGCTCTTCCAAGGAAGAGTGCAGTGTGTTGTCCTACACACAAAATACAAAGAGTGACTGGGAAAGGTTTCCGGGCCTGGATGTTTCTTAGTAGCCCAGTGGTGACTGCCGGTACTCGGTGGTCTTCAGGGAATAAGGTGCCCACGCGAGGTCCTCGGTGTCTTGAAAAGCTTACTAACCTTAAAAGGAAAGAGACCTGAAACTAATGCCTCAAGGACTCCGCTCCAAGCTTCCACTTCGGCAGGGCTATTCTAGGATTTACCTTGAGGAAAGGACTCACGTCAAGTTTCCTTTTATCTGTAGAGCGTCTGAGCAGAGGCTCCCACCCAGGCTATGAAAGCACCCTGTTGATGTAGAGAACACTCGTTCCCTTCCCAGAGCCCTGCCTACAGACACTGGAGACCCGTCCTAAAATTGTAATTTAGATAGCTTCAATGCAGCTTGAATGGAGCATTCAAAATGGGTAAGCAAGGCTTGTGAGATAAGTTCCCCGTTTCCAGCGAACATGCAGCCTACCTCCTTGTGATTTCTACCAAGTAAATATACACTCTAGCTACACACTGGTCCCTTCCTTGAATAAAGTTTATTTGGCACGGAATTCTGCGTGTAGCCAACCGCCTCCCCCAGGGAGCGCTCTGGGTAGGCTATCGGGCTTAGCTTCTTCTAAAACCCTGGAGTGTAAGAGGAAGAACTGTGCTTTGGTTACAGCAGGAAAGCAAGCCGACTTTCTCCTGTAAGGATGGGGTCTTAAGGTTTGACTTTAAAGAAAGAATGCGTTGCAGTTTTGGTTTCTCAGTGCCGCTCAGCCTAGGGCAATGAGGGAGATTTGCATGACATACAGGACTTGAGAGAACACATTTCCTGGAGTTGTTGGAGAGCTGAGGTAATCTAGCTCTTCCAAGGAAGAGTGCAGTGTGTTGCCCTACACACAAAATACACAGTGACTGGGAAATGTTTCCGGGCCTGCATGTTTCTTATTAGCCCAGTGGAGCCTGCTGGTACTCGGTGCTCTTGCAGGGAATAGGGTGCCCACGAGAGGTCCTCGGTGTCTTGAAAAGCTTACTGACCTTAAAAGAAAACAGACCTAAAACAAATGCCACAAGGAAACTGCTGCAAGCTTAGCTTCGGCAGGGCTATTCAAGGCTTTACCTGGAGGAAAGAACTCACGTCAAGTGTCCTTTATCTCTAGGGCGTCTGAGGAGAGGCTCCCACCCAGGCTATAAAAGCACCCTGTTGATGGAGAGAACACTCGTTCCCTTCCCAGAGCCCTGCCTACAATGACTAAAGACTCGTCCTAAAACTGTTATTTAGGTAACTTCAAGGCAGCATGAATGGAGCATTCAAAATGGGAAAGCAAGGCTTGTGCCATAAGGTCCCCGTTTCCAGCGAACACGCGGCCTACCTACTTGTGATTTCTACCAAGTAAATATACACTCTAGCTAAACACTGGTCCCTTCCTTGAATAAAGTTTATTTGGCACGGAGTTCTGCGTGTAGCCAACAGCCTCCCCCAAGGAGCGCTCTAGGTAGGCTATCGGGCTTAGCTTCTTCTAAAACCCTGCAGTGTAAGAGGAAGAACTGTGCTTTGGTTACAGCAGGAACGCAAGCTGACTTTCTCCTGTAAGGATGGCGTCTTAAGGTATGACTTTGTAGAAGGAATGCGAAGCAGTTTTGGTTTCTCAGTGCCGCTCAGCCTAGGGCAATGAGGCAGATTTGCATGACTTGTAGGACGTGAGAGAGTACATTTCCTGGAGCTCTTGGAGAGCTGAGGAAATCTAGCTCTTCCAAGGAAGAGTGCAGTGTGTTGGCCTACACACAAAATACAAAGAGTGACTGGGAAAGGTTTCCGGGCCTGGATGTTTCTTAGTAGCCCAGTGGAGACTGCCGGTACTCGGTGGTCTTCCAGGGAATAAGGTGCCCACGCGAGGTCCTCGGTGTCTTGAAAAGCTTACTAACCTTAAAAGGAAACAGACCTGAAACTAATGCCTCAAGGACTCCGCTCCAAGCTTCCACTTCGGCAGGGCTATTCTAGACTTTACCTTGAGGAAAGGACTCATGTCAAGTTCCCTTTTAGCTCTAGAGCGTCTCAGGCGAGGCTCCCACCCAGTCTATGAAAGCACCCTGTTGATGTAGAGAGCACTCGTTCCCTTCCCAGAGCCCTGCCTGCAGACACTGGAGACCCGTCCTAAAATTGTAATTTAGATAGCTTCAATGCAGCTTGAATGGAGCATTCAAAATGGGTAAGCAAGGCTTGTGCCATAAGTTCCCCGTTTCCAGCGAACATGCAGCCTACCTCCTTGTGATTTCTACCAAGTAAATATACACTCTAGCTACACACTGGTCCCTTCCTTGAATAAAGTTTATTTGGCACGGAATTCTGCGTGTAGCCAACCGCCTCCCCCTGGGAGCGCTCTGGGTAGGCTACCGGGCTTAGCTTCTTCTAAAACCCTGGAGTGTAAGAGGAAGAACTGTGCTTTGGTTACAGCAGGAAAGCAAGCCGACTTTCTCCTGTAAGGATGGGGTCTTAAGGTTTGACTTTAAAGAAGGAATGCGTTGCAGTTTTGGTTTCTCAGTGCCGCTCAGCCTAGGGCAATGAGGGAGATTTGCATGACATATAGGACTTGAGAGAACACATTTCCTGGAGTTGTTGGAGAGCTGAGGAAATCTAGCTCTTCCAAGGAAGAGTGCAGTGTGTTGCCCTACACACAAAATACACAGTGACTGGGAAATGTTTCCGGGCCTGGAGGTTTCTTAGTAGCCCAGTGGAGCCTGCTGGTACTCGGTGCTCTTGCAGGGAATAGGGTGCCCACGAGAGGTCCTCGGTGTCTTGAAAAGCTTACTAACCTTAAAAGAAAACAGACCTAAAACAAATGCCACAAGGAAACTGCTGCAAGCTTAGCTTCGGCAGGGCTATTCAAGGCTTTACCTGGAGGAAAGAACTCACGTCAAGTGTCCTTTATCTCTAGGGCGTCTGAGGAGAGGCTCCCACCCAGGCTATGAAAGCACCCTGTTGATGCAGAGAACACTCATTCCCTTCCCAGAGCCCTACCTAAAGAGACTAGAGACCCGTCCTAAAATTGTTATTTAGGTAGCTTCAAGGCAGCTTGAATGGAGCATTCAAAATGGGTAAGCAAGGCTTGTGCCATAAGTTCCTCGTTTCCAGCGAACATGCAGCCTACCTCCTTGTGATTTCTACCAAGTAAATATACACTCTAGCTACACACTGGTCCCTTCCTTAAATAAAGTTTATTTGGCACGTAATTCTGCGAGTAGCCAACCGCCTCCCCCAGGGAGCGCTCTGGGTAGGCTATCGGGCTTAGCTTCTTCTAAAACCCTGCAGTGTAAGAGGAAGAACTGTGCTTTGGTTACAGCAGGAACGCAAGCCGACTTTCTCCTGTAAGGATGGGGTCTTAAGGAATGACTTTGTAGCAGGAATGCGAAGCAGTTTTGGTTTCTCAGTGCCGGTCAGCCTAGGGCAATGAGGCAGATTTGCATGATATGTAGGACGTGAGAGAACACATTTCCTGGAGCTGTTGGAGAGCTGAGGAAATCTAGCTCTTCCAAGGAAGAGTGTAGTGTGTTGGCCTACACACAAAATACAAAGAGTGAATGGGAAAAGTTTCCGGGCCTGGATGTTTCTTAGTAGCCCAGTGGAGCCTGCCGGTACTGGGTGTTCTTGCAGGGAATAGGGTGCCCAGGCGAGGTCCTCAGGGCCTTGAAAAGCTTACTAACCTTAAAAGAAAACAGACCTGAAACTAATGCCTCAAGAACTCCGCTCCAAGCTTCCACTTCGGCAGGGCTATTCTAGGCTTTACCTTGAGGAGAGGACTCACGTCAAGTTTCCTTTTTGCTGTAGAGCGTCTGAGGAGAGTCTCCCACCCAGCCTACGAAAGCACCCTGTTGATGTAGAGAACACTCGTTCCCTTCCCAGAGCCCTACCTACAGAGACTAGAGACCCGTCCTAAAATTGTTATTTAGGTAGCTTCAAGGCAGCTTGAATGGAGCATTCAAAATGGGTAAGCAAGGCTTGTGCCATAAGTTCCCCGTTTCCAGCGAACATGCAGCCTACCTCCTTGTGATTTCAACCAAGTAAATATACACTCTAGCTACACACTGGTCCCTTCCTTGAATAAAGTTTATTTGGCACGGAATTCTGCGAGTAGCCAACCGCCTCCCCCAGGGAGCGCTCTGGGTAGGCTATCGGGCTTAGCTTCTTCTAAAACCCTGGAGTGTAAGAGGAAGAACTGTGCTTTGGTTACAGCAGGAAAGCAAGCCGACTTTCTCCTGTAAGGATGGGGTCTTAAGGTTTGACTTTAAAGAAGGAATGCGTTGCAGTTTTGGTTTCTCAGTGCCGCTCAGCCTAGGGCAATGAGGGAGATTTGCATGACATATAGGACTTGAGAGAACACATTTCCTGGAGTTGTTGGAGAGCTGAGGAAATCTAGCTCTTCCAAGGAAGAGTGCAGTGTGTTGCCCTACACACAAAATACACAGTGACTGGGAAACGTTTCCGGGCCTGGATGTTTCTTAGTAGCCCTGTGGAGCCTGCTGGTACTCGCTGCTCTTGCAGGGAATAGGGTGCCCACGAGAGGTCCTCGGTGTCTTGAAAAGCTTACTAACCTTAAAAGAAAACAGACCTAAAACAAATGCCACAAGGAAACTGCTGCAAGCTTAGCTTCGGCAGGGCTATTCAAGGCTTTACCTGGAGGAAAGAACTCACGTCAAGTGTCCTTTATCTCTAGGGCGTCTGAGGAGAGGCTCCCACCCAGGCTATGAAAGCACCCTGTTGATGGAGAGAACACTCGTTCCCTTCCCAGAGCCCTGCCTACAATGACTAAAGACTCGTCCTAAAACTGTTATTTAGGTAACTTCAAGGCAGCATGAATGGAGCATTCAAAATGGGAAAGCAAGGCTTGTGCCATAAGGTCCCCTTTTCCAGCGAACACGCGGCCTACCTACTTGTGATTTCTACCAAGTAAATATACACTCTAGCTAAACACTGGTCCCTTCCTTAAACAAAGTTTATTTGGCACGGAGTTCTGCGTGTAGCCAACAGCCTCCCCCAAGGAGCGCTCTAGGTAGGCTATCGGGCTTAGATTCTTCTAAAACCCTGCAGTGTAAGAGGAAGAACTGTGCTTTGGTTACAGCAGGAACGCAAGCTGACTTTCTCCTGTAAGGATGGGGTCTTAAGGTATGACTTTGTAGAAGGAATTCGAAGCAGTTTTGGTTTCTCAGTGCCGCTCAGCCTAGGGCAATGAGGCAGATTTGCATGACTTGTAGGACGTGAGAGAGCACATTTCCTGGAGCTGTTGGAGAGCTGAGGAAATCTAGCTCTTCCAAGGAAGAGTGCAGTGTGTTGGCCTACACACAAATTACACAGAGTGACTGGGAAAGGTTTCCGGGCCTGGATGTTTCTTAGTAGCCCAGTGGAGACTGCCGGTACTCGGTGGTCTTCCAGGGAATAAGGTGCCCACGCGAGGTCCTCGGTGTCTTGAAAAGCTTACTAACCTTAAAAGTAAACAGACCTGAAACTAATGCCTCAAGGACTCCGCTCCAAGCTTCCACTTCGGCAGGGCTATTCTAGGCTTTACCTTGAGGAAATGACTCACGTCAAGTTTCCTTTTAGCTCTAGAGCGTCTCAGGCGAACCTCCCACCCAGGCTATGAAAGCACCCTGTTGATGTAGAGAACACTCGTTCCCTTCCCAGAGCCCTACCTACAGAGACTAGAGACCCGTCCTAAAATTGTTATTTAGGTAGCTTCAAGGCAGCTTGAATGGAGCATTCAAAATGGGTAAGCAAGGCTTGTGCCATAAGTTCCCCGTTTCCAGCGAACATGCAGCCTACCTCCTTGTGATTTCAACCAAGTAAATATACACTCTAGCTACACACTGGTCCCTTCCTTGAATAAAGTTTATTTGGCACGGAATTCTGCGAGTAGCCAACCGCCTCCCCCAGGGAGCGCTCTGGGTAGGCTATCGGGCTTAGCTTCTTCTAAAACCCTGGAGTGTAAGAGGAAGAACTGTGCTTTGGTTACAGCAGGAAAGCAAGCCGACTTTCTCCTGTAAGGATGGGGTCTTAAGGTTTGACTTTAAAGAAGGAATGCGTTGCAGTTTTGGTTTCTCAGTGCCGCTCAGCCTAGGGCAATGAGGGAGATTTGCATGACATATAGGACTTGAGAGAACACATTTCCTGGAGTTGTTGGAGAGCTGAGGAAATCTAGCTCTTCCAAGGAAGAGTGCAGTGTGTTGCCCTACACACAAAATACACAGTGACTGGGAAACGTTTCCGGGCCTGGATGTTTCTTAGTAGCCCTGTGGAGCCTGCTGGTACTCGGTGCTCTTGCAGGGAATAGGGTGCCCACGAGAGGTCCTCGGTGTCTTGAAAAGCTTACTAACCTTAAAAGAAAACAGACCTAAAACAAATGCCACAAGGAAAGTGCTGCAAGCTTAGCTTCGGCAGGGCTATTCAAGGCTTTACCTGGAGGAAAGAACTCACGTCAAGTGTCCTTTATCTCTAGGGCGTCTGAGGAGAGGCTCCCACCCAGGCTATGAAAGCACCCTGTTGATGCAGAGAACACTCATTCCCTTCCCAGAGCCCTACCTAAAGAGACTAGAGACCCGTCCTAAAATTGTTATTTAGGTAGCTTCAAGGCAGCTTGAATGGAGCATTCAAAATGGGTAAGCAAGGCTTGTGCCATAAGTTCCTCGTTTCCAGCGAACATGCAGCCTACCTCCTTGTGATTTCTACCAAGTAAATATACACTCTAGCTACACACTGGTCCCTTCCTTAAATAAAGTTTATTTGGCACGTAATTCTGCGAGTAGCCAACCGCCTCCCCCAGGGAGCGCTCTGGGTAGGCTATCGGGCTTAGCTTCTTCTAAAACCCTGCAGTGTAAGAGGAAGAACTGTGCTTTGGTTACAGCAGGAACGCAAGCCGACTTTCTCCTGTAAGGATGGGGTCTTAAGGAATGACTTTGTAGCAGGAATGCGAAGCAGTTTTGGTTTCTCAGTGCCGGTCAGCCTAGGGCAATGAGGCAGATTTGCATGATATGTAGGACGTGAGAGAACACATTTCCTGGAGCTGTTGGAGAGCTGAGGAAATCTAGCTCTTCCAAGGAAGAGTGTAGTGTGTTGGCCTACACACAAAATACAAAGAGTGAATGGGAAAAGTTTCCGGGCCTGGATGTTTCTTAGTAGCCCAGTGGAGCCTGCCGGTACTGGGTGTTCTTGCAGGGAATAGTGTGCCCAGGCGAGGTCCTCAGGGCCTTGAAAAGCTTACTAACCTTAAAAGAAAACAGACCTGAAACTAATGCCTCAAGAACTCCGCTCCAAGCTTCCACTTCGGCAGGGCTATTCTAGGCTTTACCTTGAGGAGAGGACTCACGTCAAGTTTCCTTTTTGCTGTAGAGCGTCTGAGGAGATTCTCCCACCCAGCCTACGAAAGCACCCTGTTGATGTAGAGAACACTCGTTCCCTTCCCAGAGCCTTGCCTATAGAGACTAGAGACCCGTCCTAAAATTTTTATTTAGGCAGCTTCAAGGCAGCTTGAATGGAGCATTCAAAATGGGTAAGCAAGGCTTGTGCCATAAGTTCCCCGTTTCCAGCGAACATGCAGCCTACCTCCTTGTGATTTCTACCAAGTAAATATACACTCTAGCTACACACTGGTCCCTTCCTTGAATAAAGTTTATTTGGCACGTAATTCTGCGTGTAGCCAACCGCCTCCCCCAGGGATCGCTCTGGGTAGGCTATCGGGCTTAGCTTCTTCTAAAACCCTGGAGTGTAAGAGGAAGAACTGTGCTGTGGTTACAGCAGAAACGCAAGCCGACTTTCTCCTGTAAGGATGGGGTGTTAAGGTATGACTTTGTAGAAGGAATGTGAAGCAGTTTTGGTTTCTCAGTGCCGGTCAGCCTAGGGCAATGAGGCAGATTTGCATGATATGTAGGACGTGAGAGAACACATTTCCTGGAGCTGTTGGAGAGCTGAGGAAATCTAGCTCTTCCAAGGAAGAGTGCAGTGTGTTGCCCTACACACAAAATACACAGTGACTGGGAAACTTTTCCGGGCCTGGATGTTTCTTAGTAGCCCAGTGGAGCCTGCTGGTACTCGGTGCTCTTGCAGGGAATAGGGTGCCCACGAGAGGTCCTCGGTGTCTTGACAAGCTTACTAACCTTAAAAGAAAACAGACCTAAAACAAATGCCACAAGGAAACTGCTTCAAGCTTAGCTTCGGCAGGGCTATTCAAGGCTTTACCTGGAGGAAAGAACTCACGTCAAGTTTCCTTTATCTCTAGGGCGTCTGAGGAGAGGCTCCCACCCAGGCTATGAAAGCACCCTGTTGATGCAGAGAACACTCGTTCGCTTCCCAGAGCCCTGCCTACAATGACTAAAGACTCGTCCTAAAACTGTTATTTAGGTAACTTCAAGGCAGCATGCATGGAGCATTCAAAATGGGAAAGCAAGGCTTGTGCCATAAGGTCACCGTTTCCAGCGAACACGCGGCCTACCTACTTGTGATTTCTACCAAGTAAATATACACTCTAGCTACACACTGGTCCCTTCCTTGAATAAAGTTTATTTGGCACGGAGTTCTGCGTGTAGCCAACAGCCTCCCCCAAGGAGCGCTCTAGGTAGGCTATCTGGCTTAGCTTCTTCTAAAACCCTGCAGTGTAAGAGGAAGATCTGTGCTTTGGTTACAGCAGAAACGCAAGCTGACTTTCTCCTGTAAGGATGGGGTCTTAAGGTATGACTTTGTAGAAGGAATGCGAAGCCGTTTTGGTTTCTCAGAGCTGCTCAGCCTAGGGCAATGAGGCAGATTTGCATGATATGTAGGACGTGAGAGAACAAATTTCCTAGAGCTGTTGGAGAGCTGAGGGAATCTAGCTCTTCCAAGGAAGAGTGCAGTGTGTTGGCCTACACACAAAATACACAGAGTGACTGGGAAAGGTTTCCGGGCCTGGATGTTTCTTAGTAGCCCAGTGGAGACTGCCGGTACTCGGTGGTCTTCCAGGGAATAAGGTGCCCAGGCGAGGTCCTCGGTGTCCTGAAAAGCTTACTAACCTTAAAAGGAAACAGACCTGAAACTAATGCCTCAAGGACTCCGCTCCAAGCTTCCACTTCGGCAGGGCTATTCTAGGCTTTACCTTGAGGAAAGGACTCACGTCAAGTTTCCTTCTAGCTGTAGAGCGTCTGAGGAGAGGCTCCCACCCAGGCTATGAAAGCACCCTGTTGATGTAGAGAACACTCGTTCCCTTCCCAGAGCCTTGCCTACAGAGACCAGAGACCCGTCCTAAAATTGTTATTTAGGCAGCTTCAAGGCAGCTTGAATGGAGCATTCAAAATGGGTAAGCAAGGCTTGTGCCATAAGTTCCCCGTTTCCAGCGAACATGCAGCCTACCTCCTTGTGATTTCTACCAAGTAAATATACACTCTAGCTACACACTGGTCCCTTCCTTAAATAAAGTTTATTTGGCACGTAATTCTGCGTGTAGCCAACCGCCTCCCCCAGGGATCGCTCTGGGTAGGCTATCGGGCTTAGCTTCTTCTAAAACCCTGGAGTGTAAGAGGAAGAACTGTGCTGTGGTTACAGCAGAAACGCAAGCCGACTTTCTACTGTAAAGATGGGGTGTTAAGGTATGACTTTGTAGAAGGAATGTGAAGCAGTTTTGGTTTCTCAGTGCCGGTCAGCCTAGGGCAATGAGGCAGATTTGCATGATATGTAGGACGTGAGAGAGCACATTTCCTGGAGCTGTTGGAGAGCTGAGGAAATCTAGCTCTTCCAAGGAAGAGTGTAGTGTTTTGGCCTACACACAAAATACAAAGAGTGAATGGGAAAAGTTTCCGGGCCTGGATGTTTCTTAGTAGCCCAGTGGAGCCTGCCGGTACTGGGTGTTCTTGCAGGGAATAGGGTGCCCAGGCGAGGTCCTCAGGGCCTTGAAAAGCTTACTAACCTTAAAAGAAAACAGACCTGAAACTAATGCCTCAAGAACTCCGCTCCAAGCTTCCACTTCGGCAGGGCTATTCTAGGCTTTACCTTGAGGAGAGGACTCACGTCAAGTTTCCTTTTAGCTGTAGAGCGTCTGAGGAGAGGCTCCCACCCAGCCTATGAAAGCACCCTGTTGATGTAGAGAACACTCGTTCCCTTCCCAGAGCCTTGCCTACAGAGACTAGAGACCCGTCCTAAAATTGTTATTTAGGCAGCTTCAAGGCAGCTTGAATGGAGCATTCAAAATGGGTAAGCAAGGCTTGTGCCATAAGTTCCCCGTTTCCAGCGAACATGCAGCCTACCTCCTTGTGATTTCTACCAAGTAAATATACACTCTAGCTACACACTGGTCCCTTCCTTGAATAAAGTTTATTTGGCACGTAATTCTGCGTGTAGCCAACCGCCTCCCCCAGGGATCGCTCTGGGTAGGCTATCGGGCTTAGCTTCTTCTAAAACCCTGGAGTGTAAGAGGAAGAACTGTGCTGTGGTTACAGCAGAAACGCAAGCCGACTTTCTCCTGTAAGGATGGGGTGTTAAGGTATGACTTTGTAGAAGGAATGTGAAGCAGTTTTGGTTTCTCAGTGCCGGTCAGCCTAGGGCAATGAGGCAGATTTGCATGATATGTAGGACGTGAGAGAACACATTTCCTGGAGCTGTTGGAGAGCTGAGGAAATCTAGCTCTTCCAAGGAAGAGTGCAGTGTGTTGCCTTACACACAAAATACACAGTGACTGGGAAACGTTTCCGGGCCTGGATGTTTCTTAGTAGCCCAGTGGAGCCTGCTGGTACTCGGTGCTCTTGCAGGGAATAGGGTGCCCACGACAGGTCCTCGGTGTCTTGAAAAGCTTACTAACCTTAAAAGAAAACAGACCTAAAACAAATGCCACAAGGAAACTGCTGCAAGCTTAGCTTCGGCAGGGCTATTCAAGGCTTTACCTGGAGGAAAGAACTCACGTCAAGTGTCCTTTATCTCTAGGGCGTCTGAGGAGAGGCTCCCACCCAGGCTATGAAAGCACCCTGTTGATGGAGAGAACACTCGTTCCCTTCCCAGAGCCCTGCCTACAATGACTAAAGACTCGTCCTAAAACTGTTATTTAGGTAACTTCAAGGCAGCATGAATGGAGCATTCAAAATGGGAAAGCAAGGCTTGGGCCATAAGGTCCCCGTTTCCAGCGAACACGCGGCCTACCTACTTGTGATTTCTACCAAGTAAATATACACTCTAGCTAAACACTGGTCCCTTCCTTGAATAAAGTTTATTTGGCACGGAGTTCTGCGTGTAGCCAACAGCCTCCCCCAAGGAGCGCTCTAGGTAGGCTATCGGGCTTAGCTTCTTCTAAAACCCTGCAGTGTAAGAGGAAGAACTGTGCTTTGGTTACAGCAGGAACGCAAGCCGACTTTCTCCTGTAAGGATGGGGTCTTAAGGCATGAATTTGTAGCAGGAATGCGAAGCAGTTTTGGTTTCTCAGTGCCGCTCAGCCTAGGGCAATGAGGGAGATTTGCATGACATATAAGACTTGAGAGAACACATTTCCTGGAGTTGTTGGAGAGCTGAGGAAATCTAGCTCTTCCAAGGAAGAGTGTAGTGTGTTGGCCTACACACAAAATACAAAGAGTGACTGGGAAAAGTTTCCGGGCCAGGATGTTTCTTAGTAGCCCAGTGGAGCCTGCCGGTACTCGGTGTTCTTGCAGGGAAGAGGGTGCCCACGCGAGGTCCTCGGGGTCTTGAAAAGCTTACTAACCTTAAAAGGAAACAGACCTGAAACTAATGCCTCAAGGACTCCGCTCCAAGCTTCCACTTCGGCAGGGCTATTCTAGGCTTTACCTTGAGGAAAGGACTCACGTCAAGTTCCCTTTTAGCTCTAGAGCGTCTCAGGCGAGGCTCCCACCCAGGCTATGAAAGCACCCTGTTGATGTAGAGAACACTCGTTCCCTTCCCAGAGCCCTGCCTACAGAGACTAGAGACCCGTCCTAATATTGTTATTTAGGTAGCTTCAAGGCAGCTTGAATGGAGCATTCAAAATGGGTAAGCAAGGCTTGTGTCATAAGTTCCCCGTTCCCAGCGAACATGCAGCCTACCTCCTTGTGATTTCAACCAAGTAAATATACACTCTAGCTACACACTGGTCCCTTCCTTGAATAAAGTTTATTTGGCACGGAATTCTGCGTGTAGCCAACCGCCTCCCCCAGGGAGCGCTCTGGGTAGGCTATCGGGCTTAGCTTCTTCTAAAACCCTGGAGTGTAAGAGGAAGAACTGTGCTTTGGTTACAGCAGGAAAGCAAGCCGACTTTCTCCTGTAAGGATGGGGTCTTAAGGTTCGACTTTAAAGAAGGAATGCGTTGCAGTTTTGGTTTCTCAGTGCCGCTCAGCCTAGGGCAATGAGGGAGATTTGCGTGACATACAGGACTTGAGAGAACACATTTCCTGGAGTTTTTGGAGAGCTGAGGTAATCTAGCTCTTCCAAGGAAGAGTGCAGTGTGTTGCCCTACACACAAAATACACAGTGACTGGGAAATGTTTCCGGGCCTGGATGTTTCTTAGTAGCCCAGTGGAGCCTGCTGGTACTCGGTGCTCTTGCAGGGAATAGGGTGCCCACGAGAGGTCCTCGGTGTCTTGAAAAGCTTACTGACCTTAAAAGAAAACAGACCTGAAACAAATGCCACAAGGAAACTGCTGCAAGCTTAGCTTCGTCAGGGCTATTCAAGGCTTTACCTGGAGGAAAGAACTCACGTCAAGTGTCCTTTATCTCTAGGGCGTCTTAGGAGAGGCTCCCACCCAGGCTATGAAAGCACCCTGTTGATGGAGAGAACACTCGTTCCCTTCCCAGAGCCCTGCCTACAATGACTAAAGACTCGTCCTAAAACTGTTATTTAGGTAACTTCAAGGCAGCATGAATGGAGCATTCAAAATGGGAAAGCAAGGCTTGTGCCATAAGGTCCCCGTTTCCAGCGAACACGCGGCCTACCTACTTGTGATTTCTACCAAGTAAATATACACTCTAGCTAAACACTGGTCCCTTCCTTGAATAAAGTTTATTTGGCACGGAGTTCTGCGTGTAGCCAACAGCCTCCCCCAAGGAGCGCTCTAGGTAGGCTATCGGGCTTAGCTTCTTCTAAAACCCTGCAGTGTAAGAGGAAGAACTGTGCTTTGGTTACACCAGGAACGCAAGCCGACTTTCTCCTGTAAGGATGGGGTCTTAAGGAGTGACTTTGTAGCAGGAATGCGAAGCAGTTTTGGTTTCTCAGTGCCGCTCAGCCTAGGGCAATGAGGCAGATTTGCATGACTTGTAGGACGTGAGAGAGCACATTTCCTGGAGCTGTTGGAGAGCTGAGGAAATCTAGCTCTTCCAAGGAAGAGTGCAGTGTGTTGGCCTACACACAAATTACACAGAGTGACTGGGAAAGGTTTCCGGGCCTGGATGTTTCTTAGTAGCCCAGTGGAGACTGCCGGTACTCGGTGGTCTTCCAGGGAATAAGGTGCCCACGCGAGGTCCTCGGTGTCTTGAAAAGCTTACTAACCTTAAAAGGAAACAGACCTGAAACTAATGCCTCAAGGACTCCGCTCCAAGCTTCCACTTCGGCAGGGCTATTCTAGGCTTTACCTTGAGGAAAGGACTCACGTCAAGTTTCCTTTTAGCTGTAGAGCGTCTGAGCAGAGGCTCCCACCCAGGCTATGAAAGCACCCTGTTGATGTAGAGAACACTCGTTCCCTTCCCAGAGCCCTGCCTACAGAGACTAGAGACCCGTCCTAATATTGTTATTTAGGTAGCTTCAAGGCAGCTTGAATGGAGCATTCAAAATGGGTAAGCAAGGCTTGTGTCATAAGTTCCCCGTTTCCAGCGAACATGCAGCCTACCTCCTTGTGATTTCAACCAAGTAAATATACACTCTAGCTACACACTGGTCCCTTCCTTGAATAAAGTTTATTTGGCACGGAATTCTGCGTGTAGCCAACCGCCTCCCCCAGGGAGCTCTCTGGGTAGGCTATCGGGCTTAGCTTCTTCTAAAACCCTGGAGTGTAAGAGGAAGAACTGTGCTTTGGTTACAACAGGAACGCAAGCCGACTTTCTCCTGTAAGGATGGGGTCTTAAGGAATGACTTTGTAGCAGGAATGCGAAGCAGTTTTGGTTTCTCAGTGCCGCTCAGCCTAGGGCAATGAGGCAGATTTGCATGACTTGTAGGACGTGAGAGAGTACATTTCCTGGAGCTCTTGGAGAGCTGAGGAAATTTAGCTCTTCCAAGGAAGAGTGCAGTGTGTTGTCCTACACAAAAAATACAAAGAGTGACTGGGAAAGGTTTCCGGGCCTTAATGTTTCTTAGTAGCCCAGTGGAGACTGCCGGTACTCGGTGGTCTTCAGGGAATAAGGTGCCCACGCGAGGTCCTCGGTTTCTTGAAAAGCTTACTAACCTTAAAAGGAAAGAGACCTGAAACTAATGCCTCAAGGACTCCGCTCCAAGCTTCCACTTCGGCAGGGCTATTCTAGGCTTTACCTTGAGGAAAGGACTCACGTCAAGTTTCCTTTTAGCTGTAGAGCGTCTGAGCAGAGGCTCCCACCCAGGCTATGAAAGCACCCTGTTGATGTAGAGAACACTCGTTCCCTTCCCAGAGCCCTGCCTACAGAGACTAGAGACCCGTCCTAAAATTGTTATTTAGGTAGCTTCAAGGCAGCTTGAATGGAGCATTCAAAATGGGTAAGCAAGGCTTGTGCCATAAGTTCCCCGTTTCCAGCGAACATGCAGCCTACCTCCTTGTGATTTCAACCAAGTAAATATACACTCTAGCTACACACTGGTCCCTTCCTTGAATAAAGTTTATTTGGCACGGAATTCTGCGTGTACCCAACCGCCTCCCCCAGGGAGCGCTCTGGGTAGGCTATCGGGCTTAGCTTCTTCTAAAACCCTGGAGTGTAAGAGGAAGAACTGTGCTTTGGTTACAGCAGGAACGCAAGCCGACTTTCTCCTGTAAGGATGGGGTCTTAAGGAGTGACTTTGTAGCAGGAATGCGAAGCAGTTTTGGTTTCTCAGTGCCGCTCAGCCTAGGGCAATGAGGGAGATTTGCATGACATGTAAGACTTGAGAGAACACATTTCCTGGAGTTGTTGGAGAGCTGAGGAAATCTAGCTCTTCCAAGGAAGAGTGTAGTGTGTTGGCCTACACACAAAATACAAAGAGTGACTGGAAAAAGTTTCCGGGCCAGGATGTATCTTAGTAGCCCAGTGGAGCCTGCCGGTACTCGGTGTTCTTGCAGGGAATAGGGTGCCCACGCGAGGTCCTCGGGGTCTTGAAAAGCTTACTAACCTTAAAAGGAAGCAGACCTGAAACTAATGCCTCAAGGACTCCGCTCCAAGCTTCCACTTCGGCAGGGCTATTCTAGGCTTTACCTTGAGGAAAGGACTCAGGTCAAGCTCCCTTTTAGCTCTAGAGCGTCTCAGGCGAGGCTCCCACCCAGTCTATGAAAGCACCCTGTTGATGTAGAGAACACTCGTTCCCTTCCCAGAGCCCTGCCTACAGACACTGGAGACCCGTCCTAAAATTGTAATTTAGATAGCTTCAATGCAGCTTGAATGGAGCATTCAAAATGGGTAAGCAAGGCTTGTGAGATAAGTTCCCCGTTTCCAGCGAACATGCAGCCTACCTCCTTGTGATTTCTACCAAGTAAATATACACTCTAGCTACACACTGGTCCCTTCCTTGAATAAAGTTTATTTGGCACGGAATTCTGCGTGTACCCAACCGCCTCCCCCAGGGAGCGCTCTGGGTAGGCTATCGGGCTTAGCTTCTTCTAAAACCCTGGAGTGTAAGAGGAAGAACTGTGCTTTGGTTACAGCAGGAAAGCAAGCCGACTTTCTCCTGTAAGGATGGGGTCTTAAGGTTTGACTTTAAAGAAAGAATGCGTTGCAGTTTTGGTTTCTCAGTGCCGCTCAGCCTAGGGCAATGAGGGAGATTTGCATGACATACAGGACTTGAGAGAACACATTTCCTGGAGTTGTTGGAGAGCTGAGGAAATCTAGCTCTTCCAAGGAAGAGTGCAGTGTGTTGCCCTACACACAAAATACACAGTGACTGGGAAATGTTTCCGGGCCTGGAGGTTTCTTAGTAGCCCAGTGGAGCCTGCTGGTACTCGGTGCTCTTGCAGGGAATAGGGTGCCCACGAGAGGTCCTCGGTGTCTTGAAAAGCTTACTAACCTTAAAAGAAAACAGACCTAAAACAAATGCCACAAGGAAACTGCTGCAAGCTTAGCTTCGGCAGGGCTATTCAAGGCTTTACCTGGAGGAAAGAACTCACGTCAAGTGTCCTTTATCTCTAGGGCGTCTGAGGAGAGGCTCCCACCCAGGCTATGAAAGCACCCTGTTGATGCAGAGAACACTCGTTCCCTTCCCAGAGCCCTGCCTACAATGACTAAAGACTCGTCCTAAAACTGTTATTTAGGTAACTTCAAGGCAGCATGAATGGAGCATTCAAAATGGGAAAGCAAGGCTTGTGCCATAAGGTCCCCGTTTCCAGCGAACACGCGGCCTACCTACTTGTGATTTCTACCAAGTAAATATACACTCTAGCTAAACACTGGTCCCTTCCTTGAATAAAGTTTATTTGGCACGGAGTTCTGCGTGTAGCCAACAGCCTCCCCCAAGGAGCGCTCTAGGTAGGCTATCGGGCTTATCTTCTTCTAAAACCCTGCAGTGTAAGAGGAAGAACTGTGCTTTGGTTACAGCAGGAACGCAAGCTGACTTTCTCCTGTAAGGATGGGGTCTTAAGGTATGACTTTGTAGAAGGAATGCGAAGCACTTTTGGTTTCTCAGTGCCGCTCAGCCTAGGGCAATGAGGCAGATTTGCATGACTTGTAGGACGTGAGAGAGCACATTTCCTGGAGCTGTTGGAGAGCTGAGGAAATCTAGCTCTTCCAAGGAAGAGTGCAGTGTGTTGGCCTACACACAAAATACACAGAGTGACTGGGAAAGGTTTCCGGGCCTGGATGTTTCCTAGTAGCCCAGTGGAGCCTGCCGGTACTCGGTGTTCTTGCAGGGAAGAGGGTGCCCACGCGAGGTCCTCGGGGTCTTGAAAAGCTTACTAACCTTAAAAGGAAACAGACCTGAAACTAATGCCTCAAGGACTCCGCTCCAAGCTTCCACTTCGGCAGGGCTATTCTAGGCTTTACCTTGAGGAAAGGACTCACGTCAAGTTCCCTTTTAGCTCTAGAGCGTCTCAGGCGAGGCTCCCACCCAGGCTATGAAAGCACCCTGTTGATGTAGAGAACACTCGTTCCCTTCCCAGAGCCCTACCTACAGAGACTAGAGACCCGTCCTAAAATTGTTATTTAGGTAGCTTCAAGGCAGCTTGAATGGAGCATTCAAAATGGGTAAGCAAGGCTTGTGCCATAAGTTCCCCGTTTCCAGCGAACATGCAGCCTACCTCCTTGTGATTTCAACCAAGTAAATATACACTCTAGCTACACACTGGTCCCTTCCTTGAATAAAGTTTATTTGGCACGGAATTCTGCGTGTAGCCAACCGCCTCCCCCAGGGAGCGCTCTGGGTAGGCTATCGGGCTTAGCTTCTTCTAAAACCCTGGAGTGTAAGAGGAAGAACTGTGCTTTGGTTACAGCAGGAAAGCAAGCCGACTTTCTCCTGTAAGGATGGGGTCTTAAGGTTCGACTTTAAAGAAGGAATGCGTTGCAGTTTTGGTTTCTCAGTGCCGCTCAGCCTAGGGCAATGAGGGAGATTTGCGTGACATACAGGACTTGAGAGAACACATTTCCTGGAGTTTTTGGAGAGCTGAGGTAATCTAGCTCTTCCAAGGAAGAGTGCAGTGTGTTGCCCTACACACAAAATACACAGTGACTGGGAAATGTTTCCGGGCCTGGATGTTTCTTAGTAGCCCAGTGGAGCCTGCTGGTACTCGGTGCTCTTGCAGGGAATAGGGTGCCCACGAGAGGTCCTCGGTGTCTTGAAAAGCTTACTGACCTTAAAAGAAAACAGACCTGAAACAAATGCCACAAGGAAACTGCTGCAAGCTTAGCTTCGTCAGGGCTATTCAAGGCTTTACCTGGAGGAAAGAACTCACGTCAAGTGTCCTTTATCTCTAGGGCGTCTTAGGAGAGGCTCCCACCCAGGCTATGAAAGCACCCTGTTGATGGAGAGAACACTCGTTCCCTTCCCAGAGCCCTGCCTACAATGACTAAAGACTCGTCCTAAAGCTGTTATTTAGGTAACTTCAAGGCAGCATGAATGGAGCATTCAAAATGGGAAAGCAAGGCTTGTGCCATAAGGTCCCCGTTTCCAGCGAACACGCGGCCTACCTACTTGTGATTTCTACCAAGTAAATATACACTCTAGCTAAACACTGGTCCCTTCCTTGAATAAAGTTTATTTGGCACGGAGTTCTGCGTGTAGCCAACAGCCTCCCCCAAGGAGCGCTCTAGGTAGGCTATCGGGCTTAGCTTCTTCTAAAACCCTGCAGTGTAAGAGGAAGAACTGTGCTTTGGTTACAGCAGGAACGCAAGCCGACTTTCTCCTGTAAGGATGGGGTCTTAAGGAGTGACTTTGTAGCAGGAATGCGAAGCAGTTTTGGTTTCTCAGTGCCGCTCAGCCTAGGGCAATGAGGCAGATTTGCATGACTTGTAGGACGTGAGAGAGCACATTTCCTGGAGCTGTTGGAGAGCTGAGGAAATCTAGCTCTTCCAAGGAAGAGTGCAGTGTGTTGGCCTACACACAAATTACACAGAGTGACTGGGAAAGGCTTCCGGGCCTGGATGTTTCTTAGTAGCCCAGTGGAGACTGCCGGTACTCGGTGGTCTTCCAGGGAATAAGGTGCCCACGCGAGGTCCTCGGTGTCTTGAAAAGCTTACTAACCTTAAAAGGAAACAGACCTGAAACTAATGCCTCAAGGACTCCGCTCCAAGCTTCCACTTCGGCAGGGCTATTCTAGGCTTTACCTTGAGGAAAGGACTCACGTCAAGTTTCCTTTTAGCTGTAGAGCGTCTGAGCAGAGGCTCCCACCCAGGCTATGAAAGCACCCTGTTGATGTAGAGAACACTCGTTCCCTTCCCAGAGCCCTGCCTACAGAGACTAGAGACCCGTCCTAATATTGTTATTTAGGTAGCTTCAAGGCAGCTTGAATGGAGCATTCAAAATGGGTAAGCAAGGCTTGTGTCATAAGTTCCCTGTTTCCAGCGAACATGCAGCCTACCTCCTTGTGATTTCAACCAAGTAAATATACACTCTAGCTACACACTGGTCCCTTCCTTGAATAAAGTTTATTTGGCACGGAATTCTGCGTGTAGCCAACCGCCACCCCCAGGGAGCTCTCTGGGTAGGCTATCGGGCTTAGCTTCTTCTAAAACCCTGGAGTGTAAGAGGAAGAACTGTGCTTTGGTTACAACAGGAACGCAAGCCGACTTTCTCCTGTAAGGATGGGGTCTTAAGGAATGACTTTGTAGCAGGAATGCGAAGCAGTTTTGGTTTCTCAGTGCCGCTCAGCCTAGGGCAATGAGGCAGATTTGCATGACTTGTAGGACGTGAGTTAGTACATTTCCTGGAGCTCTTGGAGAGCTGAGGAAATTTAGCTCTTCCAAGGAAGAGTGCAGTGTGTTGTCCTACACAAAAAATACAAAGAGTGACTGGGAAAGGTTTCCGGGCCTTAATGTTTCTTAGTAGCCCAGTGGAGACTGCCGGTACTCGGTGGTCTTCAGGGAATAAGGTGCCCACGCGAGGTCCTCGGTGTCTTGAAAAGCTTACTAACCTTAAAAGGAAAGAGACCTGAAACTAATGCCTCAAGGACTCCGCTCCAAGCTTCCACTTCGGCAGGGCTATTCTAGGCTTTACCTTGAGGAAAGGACTCACGTCAAGTTTCCTTTTAGCTGTAGAGCGTCTGAGCAGAGGCTCCCACCCAGGCTATGAAAGCACCCTGTTGATGTAGAGAACACTCGTTCCCTTCCCAGAGCCCTGCCTACAGAGACTAGAGACCCGTCCTAAAATTGTTATTTAGGTAGCTTCAAGGCAGCTTGAATGGAGCATTCAAAATGGGTAAGCAAGGCTTGTGCCATAAGTTCCCCGTTTCCAGCGAACATGCAGCCTACCTCCTTGTGATTTCAACCAAGTAAATATACACTCTAGCTACACACTGGTCCCTTCCTTGAATAAAGTTTATTTGGCACGGAATTCTGCGTGTACCCAACCGCCTCCCCCAGGGAGCGCTCTGGGTAGGCTATCGGGCTTAGCTTCTTCTAAAACCCTGGAGTGTAAGAGGAAGAACTGTGCTTTGGTTACAGCAGGAACGCAAGCCGACTTTCTCCTGTAAGGATGGGGTCTTAAGGAGTGACTTTGTAGCAGGAATGCGAAGCAGTTTTGGTTTCTCAGTGCCGCTCAGCCTAGGGCAATGAGGGAGATTTGCATGACATGTAAGACTTGAGAGAACACATTTCCTGGAGTTGTTGGAGAGCTGAGGAAATCTAGCTCTTCCAAGGAAGAGTGTAGTGTGTTGGCCTACACACAAAATACAAAGAGTGACTGGAAAAAGTTTCCGGGCCAGGATGTATCTTAGTAGCCCAGTGGAGCCTGCCGGTACTCGGTGTTCTTGCAGGGAATAGGGTGCCCACGCGAGGTCCTCGGGGTCTTGAAAAGCTTACTAACCTTAAAAGGAAGCAGACCTGAAACTAATGCCTCAAGGACTCCGCTCCAAGCTTCCACTTCGGCAGGGCTATTCTAGGCTTTACCTTGAGGAAAGGACTCAGGTCAAGCTCCCTTTTAGCTCTAGAGCGTCTCAGGCGAGGCTCCCACCCAGTCTATGAAAGCACCCTGTTGATGTAGAGAACACTCGTTCCCTTCCCAGAGCCCTGCCTACAGACACTGGAGACCCGTCCTAAAATTGTAATTTAGATAGCTTCAATGCAGCTTGAATGGAGCATTCAAAATGGGTAAGCAAGGCTTGTGAGATAAGTTCCCCGTTTCCAGCGAACATGCAGCCTACCTCCTTGTGATTTCTACCAAGTAAATATACACTCTAGCTACACACTGGTCCCTTCCTTGAATAAAGTTTATTTGGCACGGAATTCTGCGTGTACCCAACCGCCTCCCCCAGGGAGCGCTCTGGGTAGGCTATCGGGCTTAGCTTCTTCTAAAACCCTGGAGTGTAAGAGGAAGAACTGTGCTTTGGTTACAGCAGGAAAGCAAGCCGACTTTCTCCTGTAAGGATGGGGTCTTAAGGTTTGACTTTAAAGAAAGAATGCGTTGCAGTTTTGGTTTCTCAGTGCCGCTCAGCCTAGGGCAATGAGGGAGATTTGCATGACATACAGGACTTGAGAGAACACATTTCCTGGAGTTGTTGGAGAGCTGAGGAAATCTAGCTCTTCCAAGGAAGAGTGCAGTGTGTTGCCCTACACACAAAATACACAGTGACTGGGAAATGTTTCCGGGCCTGGAGGTTTCTTAGTAGCCCAGTGGAGCCTGCTGGTACTCGGTGCTCTTGCAGGGAATAGGGTGCCCACGAGAGGTCCTCGGTGTCTTGAAAAGCTTACTAACCTTAAAAGAAAACAGACCTAAAACAAATGCCACAAGGAAACTGCTGCAAGCTTAGCTTCGGCAGGGCTATTCAAGGCTTTACCTGGAGGAAAGAACTCACGTCAAGTGTCCTTTATCTCTAGGGCGTCTGAGGAGAGGCTCCCACCCAGGCTATGAAAGCACCCTGTTGATGCAGAGAACACTCGTTCCCTTCCCAGAGCCCTGCCTACAATGACTAAAGACTCGTCCTAAAACTGTTATTTAGGTAACTTCAAGGCAGCATGAATGGAGCATTCAAAATGGGAAAGCAAGGCTTGTGCCATAAGGTCCCCGTTTCCAGCGAACACGCGGCCTACCTACTTGTGATTTCTACCAAGTAAATATACACTCTAGCTAAACACTGGTCCCTTCCTTGAATAAAGTTTATTTGGCACGGAGTTCTGCGTGTAGCCAACAGCCTCCCCCAAGGAGCGCTCTAGGTAGGCTATCGGGCTTATCTTCTTCTAAAACCCTGCAGTGTAAGAGGAAGAACTGTGCTTTGGTTACAGCAGGAACGCAAGCTGACTTTCTCCTGTAAGGATGGGGTCTTAAGGTATGACTTTGTAGAAGGAATGCGAAGCACTTTTGGTTTCTCAGTGCCGCTCAGCCTAGGGCAATGAGGCAGATTTGCATGACTTGTAGGACGTGAGAGAGCACATTTCCTGGAGCTGTTGGAGAGCTGAGGAAATCTAGCTCTTCCAAGGAAGAGTGCAGTGTGTTGGCCTACACACAAAATACACAGAGTGACTGGGAAAGGTTTCCGGGCCTGGATGTTTCCTAGTAGCCCAGTGGAGACTGCCGGTACTCGGTGTTCTTGCAGGGAAGAGGGTGCCCACGCGAGGTCCTCGGGGTCTTGAAAAGCTTACTAACCTTAAAAGGAAACAGACCTGAAACTAATGCCTCAAGGACTCCGCTCCAAGCTTCCACTTCGGCAGGGCTATTCTAGGCTTTACCTTGAGGAAAGGACTCACGTCAAGTTCCCTTTTAGCTCTAGAGCGTCTCAGGCGAGGCTCCCACCCAGGCTATGAAAGCACCCTGTTGATGTAGAGAACACTCGTTCCCTTCCCAGAGCCCTACCTACAGAGACTAGAGACCCGTCCTAAAATTGTTATTTAGGTAGCTTCAAGGCAGCTTGAATGGAGCATTCAAAATGGGTAAGCAAGGCTTGTGCCATAAGTTCCCCGTTTCCAGCGAACATGCAGCCTACCTCCTTGTGATTTCAACCAAGTAAATATACACTCTAGCTACACACTGGTCCCTTCCTTGAATAAAGTTTATTTGGCACGGAATTCTGCGTGTAGCCAACCGCCTCCCCCAGGGAGCGCTCTGGGTAGGCTATCGGGCTTAGCTTCTTCTAAAACCCTGGAGTGTAAGAGGAAGAACTGTGCTTTGGTTACAGCAGGAACGCAAGCCGACTTTCTCCTGTAAGGATGGGGTCTTAAGGAATGACTTTGTAGCAGGAATGCGAAGCAGTTTTGGTTTCTCAGTGCCGCTCAGCCTAGGGCAATGAGGCAGATTTGCATGACTTGTAGGACGTGAGAGAGTACATTTCCTGGAGCTCTTGGAGAGCTGAGGAAATTTAGCTCTTCCAAGGAAGAGTGCAGTGTGTTGTCCTACACACAAAATACAAAGAGTGACTGGGAAAGGTTTCCGGGCCTGGATGTTTCTTAGTAGCCCAGTGGAGACTGCCGGTACTCGGTGGTCTTCAGGGAATAAGGTGCCCACGCGAGGTCCTCGGTGTCTTGAAAAGCTTACTAACCTTAAAAGGAAAGAGACCTGAAACTAATGCCTCAAGGACTCCGCTCCAAGCTTCCACTTCGGCAGGGCTATTCTAGGATTTACCTTGAGGAAAGGACTCACGTCAAGTTTCCTTTTATCTGTAGAGCGTCTGAGCAGAGGCTCCCACCCAGGCTATGAAAGCACCCTGTTGATGTAGAGAACACTCGTTCCCTTCCCAGAGCCCTGCCTACAGACACTGGAGACCCGTCCTAAAATTGTAATTTAGATAGCTTCAATGCAGCTTGAATGGAGCATTCAAAATGGGTAAGCAAGGCTTGTGAGATAAGTTCCCCGTTTCCAGCGAACATGCAGCCTACCTCCTTGTGATTTCTACCAAGTAAATATACACTCTAGCTACACACTGGTCCCTTCCTTGAATAAAGTTTATTTGGCACGGAATTCTGCGTGTAGCCAACCGCCTCCCCCAGGGAGCGCTCTGGGTAGGCTATCGGGCTTAGCTTCTTCTAAAACCCTGGAGTGTAAGAGGAAGAACTGTGCTTTGGTTACAGCAGGAAAGCAAGCCGACTTTCTCCTGTAAGGATGGGGTCTTAAGGTTTGACTTTAAAGAAAGAATGCGTTGCAGTTTTGGTTTCTCAGTGCCGCTCAGCCTAGGGCAATGAGGGAGATTTGCATGACATACAGGACTTGAGAGAACACATTTCCTGGAGTTGTTGGAGAGCTGAGGTAATCTAGCTCTTCCAAGGAAGAGTGCAGTGTGTTGCCCTACACACAAAATACACAGTGACTGGGAAATATTTCCGGGCCTGCATGTTTCTTAGTAGCCCAGTGGAGCCTGCTGGTACTCGGTGCTCTTGCAGGGAATAGGGTGCCCACGAGAGGTCCTCGGTGTCTTGAAAAGCTTACTGACCTTAAAAGAAAACAGACCTAAAACAAATGCCACAAGGAACCTGCTGCAAGCTTAGCTTCGGCAGGGCTATTCAAGGCTTTACCTGGAGGAAAGAACTCACGTCAAGTGTCCTTTATCTCTAGGGCGTCTGAGGAGAGGCTCCCACCCAGGCTATAAAAGCACCCTGTTGATGGAGAGAACACTCGTTCCCTTCCCAGAGCCCTGCCTACAATGACTAAAGACTCGTCCTAAAACTGTTATTTAGGTAACTTCAAGGCAGCATGAATGGAGCATTCAAAATGGGAAAGCAAGGCTTGTGCCATAAGGTCCCCGTTTCCAGCGAACACGCGGCCTACCTACTTGTGATTTCTACCAAGTAAATATACACTCTAGCTAAACACTGGTCCCTTCCTTGAATAAAGTTTATTTGGCACGGAGTTCTGCGTGTAGCCAACAGCCTCCCCCAAGGAGCGCTCTAGGTAGGCTATCGGGCTTAGCTTCTTCTAAAACCCTGCAGTGTAAGAGGAAGAACTGTGCTTTGGTTACAGCAGGAACGCAAGCTGACTTTCTCCTGTAAGGATGGCGTCTTAAGGTATGACTTTGTAGAAGGAATGCGAAGCAGTTTTGGTTTCTCAGTGCCGCTCAGCCTAGGGCAATGAGGCAGATTTGCATGACTTGTAGGACGTGAGAGAGTACATTTCCTGGAGCTCTTGGAGAGCTGAGGAAATCTAGCTCTTCCAAGGAAGAGTGCAGTGTGTTGGCCTACACACAAAATACAAAGAGTGACTGGGAAAGGTTTCCGGGCCTGGATGTTTCTTAGTAGCCCAGTGGAGACTGCCGGTACTCGGTGGTCTTCCAGGGAATAAGGTGCCCACGCGAGGTCCTCGGTGTCTTGAAAAGCTTACTAACCTTAAAAGGAAACAGACCTGAAACTAATGCCTCAAGGACTCCGCTCCAACCTTCCACTTCGGCAGGGCTATTCTAGACTTTACCTTGAGGAAAGGACTCATGTCAAGTTCCCTTTTAGCTCTAGAGCGTCTCAGGCGAGGCTCCCACCCAGTCTATGAAAGCACCCTGTTGATGTAGAGAGCACTCGTTCCCTTCCCAGAGCCCTGCCTGCAGACACTGGAGACCCGTCCTAAAATTGTAATTTAGATAGCTTCAATGCAGCTTGAATGGAGCATTCAAAATGGGTAAGCAAGGCTTGTGCCATAAGTTCCCCGTTTCCAGCGAACATGCAGCCTACCTCCTTGTGATTTCTACCAAGTAAATATACACTCTAGCTACACACTGGTCCCTTCCTTGAATAAAGTTTATTTGGCACGGAATTCTGCGTGTAGCCAACCGCCTCCCCCTGGGAGCGCTCTGGGTAGGCTACCGGGCTTAGCTTCTTCTAAAACCCTGGAGTGTAAGAGGAAGAACTGTGCTTTGGTTACAGCAGGAAAGCAAGCCGACTTTCTCCTGTAAGGATGGGGTCTTAAGGTTTGACTTTAAAGAAGGAATGCGTTGCAGTTTTGGTTTCTCAGTGCCGCTCAGCCTAGGGCAATGAGGGAGATTTGCATGACATATAGGACTTGAGAGAACACATTTCCTGGAGTTGTTGGAGAGCTGAGGAAATCTAGCTCTTCCAAGGAAGAGTGCAGTGTGTTGGCCTACACACAAAATACACAGAGTGACTGGGAAAGGTTTCCGGGCCTGGATGTTTCTTAGTAGCCCAGTGGAGACTGCCGGTACTCGGTGGTCTTCCAGGGAATAAGGTGCCCAGGCGAGGTCCTCGGTGTCCTGAAAAGCTTACTAACCTTAAAAGGAAACAGACCTGAAACTAATGCCTCAAGGACTCCGCTCCAAGCTTCCACTTCGGCAGGGCTATTCTAGGCTTTACCTTGAGGAAAGGACTCACGTCAAGTTTCCTTCTAGCTGTAGAGCGTCTGAGGAGAGACTCCCACCCAGGCTATGAAAGCACCCTGTTGATGTAGAGAACACTCGTTCCCTTCCCAGAGCCTTGCCTACAGAGACCAGAGACCCGTCCTAAAATTGTTATTTAGGCAGCTTCAAGGCAGCTTGAATGGAGCATTCAAAATGGGTAAGCAAGGCTTGTGCCATAAGTTCCCCGTTTCCAGCGAACATGCAGCCTACCTCCTTGTGATTTCTACCAAGTAAATATACACTCTAGCTACACACTGGTCCCTTCCTTAAATAAAGTTTATTTGGCACGTAATTCTGCGTGTAGCCAACCGCCTCCCCCAGGGATCGCTCTGGGTAGGCTATCGGGCTTAGCTTCTTCTAAAACCCTGGAGTGTAAGAGGAAGAACTGTGCTGTGGTTACAGCAGAAACGCAAGCCGACTTTCTACTGTAAGGATGGGGTGTTAAGGTATGACTTTGTAGAAGTAATGTGAAGCAGTTTTGGTTTCTCAGTGCCGGTCAGCCTAGGGCAATGAGGCAGATTTGCATGATATGTAGGACGTGAGAGAACACATTTCCTGGAGCTGTTGGAGAGCTGAGGAAATCTAGCTCTTCCAAGGAAGAGTGTAGTGTGTTGGCCTACACACAAAATACAAAGAGCGAATGGGAAAAGTTTCCGGGCCTGGATGTTTCTTAGTAGCCCAGTGGAGCCTGCCGGTACTGGGTGTTCTTGCAGGGAATAGGGTGCCCAGGCGAGGTCCTCAGGGCCTTGAAAAGCTTACTAACCTTAAAAGAAAACAGACCTGAAACTAATGCCTCAAGAACTCCGCTCCAAGCTTCCACTTCGGCAGGGCTATTCTAGGCTTTACCTTGAGGAGAGGACTCACGTCAAGTTTCCTTTTAGCTCTAGAGTGTCTCAGGCGAGGCTCCTACCCAGTCTATGAAAGCACCCTGTTGATGTAGAGAACACTCGTTCCCTTCCCAGAGCCCTGCCTACAGACACTAGAGACCCGTCCTAAAATTGTAATTTAGGTAGCTTCAAGGCAGCTTGAATGGAGCATTCAAAAGTGGTAAGCAAGGCTTGTGCCATAAGTTCCCCGTTTCCAGCGAACATGCAGTCTACCTCCTTGTGATTTCTACCAAGTAAATATACACTCTAGCTACACACTGGTCCCTTCCTTGAATAAAGTTTATTTGGCACGGAATTCTGCGTGTAGCCAACCGCCTCCCCTCGGGAGCGCTCTGGGTAGGCTATCGGGCTCTGCTTCTTCTAAAACCCTGGAGTGTAAGAGGAAGAACTGTGCTTTGGTTACAGCAGGAAAGCAAGCCGACTTTCTCCTGTAAGGATGGGGTCTTAAGGTTTGACTTTAAAGAAGGAATGCGTTGCAGTTTTGGTTTCTCAGTGCTGCTCAGCCTAGGGCAATGAGGGAGATTTGCATGACATATAGGAATTGAGAGAACACATTGCCTGGAGTTGTTGGAGAGCTGAGGAAATCTAGCTCTTCCAAGGAAGAGTGCAGTGTGTTGCCCTACACACAAAATACACAGTGACTGGGAAACGTTTCCGGGCCTGGATGTTTCTTAGTAGCCCAGTGGAGCCTGCTGGTACTCGGTGCTCTTGCAGGGAATAGGGTGCCCACGACAGGTCCTCGGTGTCTTGACAAGCTTACTAACCTTAAAAGAAAACAGACCTAAAACAAATGCCACAAGGAAACTGCTTCAAGCTTAGCTTCGGCAGGGCTATTCAAGGCTTTACCTGGAGGAAAGAACTCACGTCAAGTTTCCTTTATCTCTAGGGCGTCTGAGGAGAGGCTCCCACCCAGGCTATGAAAGCACCCTGTTGATGCAGAGAACACTCGTTCCCTTCCCAGAGCCCTGCCTACAATGACTAAAGACTCGTCCTAAAACTGTTATTTAGGTAACTTCAAGGCAGCATGCATGGAGCATTCAAAATGGGATAGCAAGGCTTGTGCCATAAGGTCACCGTTTCCAGCGAAAACGCGGCCTACCTACTTGTGATTTCTACCAAGTAAATATACACTCTAGCTACACACTGGTCCCTTCCTTGAATAAAGTTTATTTGGCACGGAGTTCTGCGTGTAGCCAACAGCCTCCCCCAAGGAGCGCTCTAGGTAGGCTATCTGGCTTAGCTTCTTCTAAAACCCTGCAGTGTAAGAGGAAGATCTGTGCTTTGGTTACAGCAGAAACGCAAGCTGACTTTCTCCTGTAAGGATGGGGTCTTAAGGTATGACTTTGTAGAAGGAATGCGAAGCCGTTTTGGTTTCTCAGAGCTGCTCAGCCTAGGGCAATGAGGCAGATTTGCATGATATGTAGGACGTGAGAGAACAAATTTCCTGGAGCTGTTGGAGAGCTGAGGGAATCTAGCTCTTCCAAGGAAGAGTGCAGTGTGTTGGCCTACACACAAAATACACAGAGTGACTGGGAAAGGTTTCCGGGCCTGGATGTTTCTTAGTAGCCCAGTGGAGACTGCCGGTACTCGGTGGTCTTCCAGGGAATAAGGTGCCCAGGCGAGGTCCTCGGTGTCCTGAAAAGCTTACTAACCTTAAAAGGAAACAGACCTGAAACTAATGCCTCAAGGACTCCGCTCCAAGCTTCCACTTCGGCAGGGCTATTCTAGGCTTTACCTTGAGGAAAGGACTCACGTCAAGTTTCCTTCTAGCTGTAGAGCGTCTGAGGAGAGGCTCCCACCCAGGCTATGAAAGCACCCTGTTGATGTAGAGAACACTCGTTCCCTTCCCAGAGCCTTGCCTACAGAGACTAGAGACCCGTCCTAAAATTGTTATTTAGGCAGCTTCAAGGCAGCTTGAATGGAGCATTCAAAATGGGTAAGCAAGGCTTGTGTCATAAGTTCCCCGTTTCCAGCGAACATGCAGCCTACCTCCTTGTGATTTCTACCAAGTAAATATACACTCTAGCTACACACTGGTCCCTTCCTTAAATAAAGTTTATTTGGCACGTAATTCTGCGTGTAGCCAACCGCCTCCCCCAGGGATCGCTCTGGGTAGGCTATCGGGCTTAGCTTCTTCTAAAACCCTGGAGTGTAAGAGGAAGAACTGTGCTGTGGTTACAGCAGAAACGCAAGCCGACTTTCTACTGTAAGGATGGGGTGTTAAGGTATGACTTTGTAGAAGGAATGTGAAGCAGTTTTGGTTTCTCAGTGCCGGTCAGCCTAGGGCAATGAGGCAGATTTGCATGATATGTAGGACATGAGAGAACACATTTCCTGGAGTTGTTGGAGAGCTGAGGAAATCTAGCTCTTCCAAGGAAGAGTGCAGTGTGTTGCCCTACACACAAAATACACAGTGACTGGGAAACGTTTCCGGGCCTGGATGTTTCTTAGTAGCCCAGTGGAGCCTGCTGGTACTCGGTGCTCTTGCAGGGAAAAGGGTGCCCACGACAGGTCCTCAGTGTCTTGACAAGCTTACTAACCTTAAAAGAAAACAGACCTAAAACAAATGGCACAAGGAAACTGCTTCAAGCTTAGCTTCGGCAGGGCTATTCAAGGCTTTACCTGGAGGAAAGAACTCACGTCAAGTTTCCTTTATCTCTAGGGCGTCTGAGGAGAGGCTCCCACCCAGGCTATGAAAGCACCCTGTTGATGCAGAGAACACTCGTTCCCTTCCCAGAGCCCTGCCTACAATGACTAAAGACTCGTCCTAAAACTGTTATTTAGGTAACTTCAAGGCAGCATGCATTGAGCATTCAAAATGGGAAAGCAAGGCTTGTGCCATAAGGTCACCGTTTCCAGCGAACACACGGCCTACCTACTTGTGATTTCTACCAAGTAAATATACACTCTAGCTACACACTGGTCCCTTCCTTCAATAAAGTTTATTTGGCACGGAGTTCTGCGTGTAGCCAACAGCCTCCCCCAAGGAGCGCTCTAGGTAGGCTATCGGGCTTAGCTTCTTCTAAAACCCTGCAGTGTAAGAGGAAGAACTGTGCTTTGGTTACAGCAGGAACGCAAGCTGACTTTCTCCTGTAAGGATGGGGTCTTAAGGTATGACTTTGTAGAAGGAATGCGAAGCAGTTTTGGTTTCTCAGTGCCGCTCAGCCTAGGGCAATGAGGCAGATTTGCATGACTTGTAGGACGTGAGAGAGCACATTTCCTGGAGCTGTTGGAGAGCTGAGGAAATCTAGCTCTTCCAAGGAAGAGTGCAGTGTGTTGGCCTACACACAAATTACACAGAGTGACTGGGAAAGGTTTCCGGGCCTGGATGTTTCTTAGTAGCCCAGTGGAGACTGCCGGTACTCGGTGGTCTTCCAGGGAATAAGGTGCCCACGCGAGGTCCTCGGTGTCTTGAAAAGCTTACTAACCTTAAAAGGAAACAGACCTGAAACTAATGCCTCAAGGACTCCGCTCCAAGCTTCCACTTCGGCAGGGCTATTCTAGGCTTTACCTTGAGGAAATGACTCACGTCAAGTTTCCTTTTAGCTCTAGAGCGTCTCAGGCGAACCTCCCACCCAGGCTATGAAAGCACCCTGTTGATGTAGAGAACACTCGTTCCCTTCCCAGAGCCCTACCTACAGAGACTAGAGACCCGTCCTAAAATTGTTATTTAGGTAGCTTCAAGGCAGCTTGAATGGAGCATTCAAAATGGGTAAGCAAGGCTTGTGCCATAAGTTCCCCGTTTCCAGCGAACATGCAGCCTACCTCCTTGTGATTTCAACCAAGTAAATATACACTCTAGCTACACACTGGTCCCTTCCTTGAATAAAGTTTATTTGGCACGGAATTCTGCGAGTAGCCAACCGCCTCCCCCAGGGAGCGCTCTGGGTAGGCTATCGGGCTTAGCTTCTTCTAAAACCCTGGAGTGTAAGAGGAAGAACTGTGCTTTGGTTACAGCAGGAAAGCAAGCCGACTTTCTCCTGTAAGGATGGGGTCTTAAGGTTTGACTTTAAAGAAGGAATGCGTTGCAGTTTTGGTTTCTCAGTGCCGCTCAGCCTAGGGCAATGAGGGAGATTTGCATGACATATAGGACTTGAGAGAACACATTTCCTGGAGTTGTTGGAGAGCTGAGGAAATCTAGCTCTTCCAAGGAAGAGTGCAGTGTGTTGCCCTACACACAAAATACACAGTGACTGGGAAACGTTTCCGGGCCTGGATGTTTCTTAGTAGCCCTGTGGAGCCTGCTGGTACTCGGTGCTCTTGCAGGGAATAGGGTGCCCACGAGAGGTCCTCGGTGTCTTGAAAAGCTTACTAACCATAAAAGAAAACAGACCTAAAACAAATGCCACAAGGAAACTGCTGCAAGCTTAGCTTCGGCAGGGCTATTCAAGGCTTTACCTGGAGGAAAGAACTCACGTCAAGTGTCCTTTATCTCTAGGGCGTCTGAGGAGAGGCTCCCACCCAGGCTATGAAAGCACCCTGTTGATGGAGAGAACACTCGTTCCCTTCCCAGAGCCCTGCCTACAATGACTAAAGACTCGTCCTAAAACTGTTATTTAGGTAACTTCAAGGCAGCATGAATGGAGCATTCAAAATGGGAAAGCAAGGCTTGTGCCATAAGGTCCCCTTTTCCAGCGAACACGCGGCCTACCTACTTGTGATTTCTACCAAGTAAATATACACTCTAGCTAAACACTGGTCCCTTCCTTGAACAAAGTTTATTTGGCACGGAGTTCTGCGTGTAGCCAACAGCCTCCCCCAAGGAGCGCTCTAGGTAGGCTATCGGGCTTAGCTTCTTCTAAAACCCTGCAGTGTAAGAGGAAGAACTGTGCTTTGGTTACAGCAGGAACGCAAGCTGACTTTCTCCTGTAAGGATGGGGTCTTAAGGTATGACTTTGTAGAAGGAATGCGAAGCAGTTTTGGTTTCTCAGTGCCGCTCAGCCTAGGGCAATGAGGCAGATTTGCATGACTTGTAGGACGTGAGAGAGCACATTTCCTGGAGCTGTTGGAGAGCTGAGGAAATCTAGCTCTTCCAAGGAAGAGTGCAGTGTGTTGGCCTACACACAAATTACACAGAGTGACTGGGAAAGGTTTCCGGGCCTGGATGTTTCTTAGTAGCCCAGTGGAGACTGCCGGTACTCGGTGGTCTTCCAGGGAATAAGGTGCCCACGCGAGGTCCTCGGTGTCTTGAAAAGCTTACTAACCTTAAAAGGAAACAGACCTGAAACTAATGCCTCAAGGACTCCGCTCCAAGCTTCCACTTCGGCAGGGCTATTCTAGGCTTTACCTTGAGGAAATGACTCACGTCAAGTTTCCTTTTAGCTCTAGAGCGTCTCAGGCGAACCTCCCACCCAGGCTATGAAAGCACCCTGTTGATGTAGAGAACACTCGTTCCCTTCCCAGAGCCCTACCTACAGAGACTAGAGACCCGTCCTAAAATTGTTATTTAGGTAGCTTCAAGGCAGCTTGAATGGAGCATTCAAAATGGGTAAGCAAGGCTTGTGCCATAAGTTCCCCGTTTCCAGCGAACATGCAGCCTACCTCCTTGTGATTTCAACCAAGTAAATATACACTCTAGCTACACACTGGTCCCTTCCTTGAATAAAGTTTATTTGGCACGGAATTCTGCGAGTAGCCAACCGCCTCCCCCAGGGAGCGCTCTGGGTAGGCTATCGGGCTTAGCTTCTTCTAAAACCCTGGAGTGTAAGAGGAAGAACTGTGCTTTGGTTACAGCAGGAAAGCAAGCCGACTTTCTCCTGTAAGGATGGGGTCTTAAGGTTTGACTTTAAAGAAGGAATGCGTTGCAGTTTTGGTTTCTCAGTGCCGCTCAGCCTAGGGCAATGAGGGAGATTTGCATGACATATAGGACTTGAGAGAACACATTTCCTGGAGTTGTTGGAGAGCTGAGGAAATCTAGCTCTTCCAAGGAAGAGTGCAGTGTGTTGCCCTACACACAAAATACACAGTGACTGGGAAACGTTTCCGGGCCTGGATGTTTCTTAGTAGCCCTGTGGAGCCTGCTGGTACTCGGTGCTCTTGCAGGGAATAGGGTGCCCACGAGAGGTCCTCGGTGTCTTGAAAAGCTTACTAACCTTAAAAGAAAACAGACCTAAAACAAATGCCACAAGGAAACTGCTGCAAGCTTAGCTTCGGCAGGGCTATTCAAGGCTTTACCTGGAGGAAAGAACTCACGTCAAGTGTCCTTTATCTCTAGGGCGTCTGAGGAGAGGCTCCCACCCAGGCTATGAAAGCACCCTGTTGATGGAGAGAACACTCGTTCCCTTCCCAGAGCCCTGCCTACAATGACTAAAGACTCGTCCTAAAACTGTTATTTAGGTAACTTCAAGGCAGCATGAATGGAGCATTCAAAATGGGAAAGCAAGGCTTGTGCCATAAGGTCCCCTTTTCCAGCGAACACGCGGCCTACCTACTTGTGATTTCTACCAAGTAAATATACACTCTAGCTAAACACTGGTCCCTTCCTTGAACAAAGTTTATTTGGCACGGAGTTCTGCGTGTAGCCAACAGCCTCCCCCAAGGAGCGCTCTAGGTAGGCTATCGGG
Organism: Balaenoptera physalus; assembly: GCF_965194825.1. Taxonomy (NCBI): domain Eukaryota; kingdom Metazoa; phylum Chordata; class Mammalia; order Artiodactyla; family Balaenopteridae; genus Balaenoptera; species Balaenoptera physalus. Next base: position 184,783 of record NW_028125532.1, read on the forward strand.
CTTAGCTTCTTCTAAAACCCTGCAGTGTAAGAGGAAGAACTGTGCTTTGGTTACAGCAGGAACGCAAGCTGACTTTCTCCTGTAAGGATGGGGTCTTAAGGTATGACTTTGTAGAAAGAATGCGAAGCAGTTTTGGTTTCTCAGTGCCGCTCAGCCTAGGGCAATGAGGCAGATTTGCATGACTTGTAGGACGTGAGAGAGCACATTTCCTGGAGCTGTTGGAGAGCTGAGGAAATCTAGCTCTTCCAAGGAAGAGTGCAGTGTGTTGGCCTACACACAAATTACACAGAGTGACTGGGAAAGGTTTCCGGGCCTGGATGTTTCTTAGTAGCCCAGTGGAGACTGCCGGTACTCGGTGGTCTTCCAGGGAATAAGGTGCCCACGCGAGGTCCTCGGTGTCTTGAAAAGCTTACTAACCTTAAAAGGAAACAGACCTGAAACTAATGCCTCAAGGACTCCGCTCCAAGCTTCCACTTCGGCAGGGCTATTCTAGGCTTTACCTTGAGGAAATGACTCACGTCAAGTTTCCTTTTAGCTCTAGAGCGTCTCAGGCGAACCTCCCACCCAGGCTATGAAAGCACCCTGTTGATGTAGAGAACACTCGTTCCCTTCCCAGAGCCCTACCTACAGAGACTAGAGACCCGTCCTAAAATTGTTATTTAGGTAGCTTCAAGGCAGCTTGAATGGAGCATTCAAAATGGGTAAGCAAGGCTTGTGCCATAAGTTCCCCGTTTCCAGCGAACATGCAGCCTACCTCCTTGTGATTTCAACCAAGTAAATATACACTCTAGCTACACACTGGTCCCTTCCTTGAATAAAGTTTATTTGGCACGGAATTCTGCGAGTAGCCAACCGCCTCCCCCAGGGAGCGCTCTGGGTAGGCTATCGGGCTTAGCTTCTTCTAAAACCCTGGAGTGTAAGAGGAAGAACTGTGCTTTGGTTACAGCAGGAAAGCAAGCCGACTTTCTCCTGTAAGGATGGGGTCTTAAGGTTTGACTTTAAAGAAGGAATGCGTTGCAGTTTTGGTTTCTCAGTGCCGCTCAGCCTAGGGCAATGAGGGAGATTTGCATGACATATAGGACTTGAGAGAACACATTTCCTGGAGTTGTTGGAGAGCTGAGGAAATCTAGCTCTTCCAAGGAAGAGTGCAGTGTGTTGCCCTACACACAAAATACACAGTGACTGGGAAACGTTTCCGGGCCTGGATGTTTCTTAGTAGCCCTGTGGAGCCTGCTGGTACTCGGTGCTCTTGCAGGGAATAGGGTGCCCACGAGAGGTCCTCGGTGTCTTGAAAAGCTTACTAACCATAAAAGAAAACAGACCTAAAACAAATGCCACAAGGAAACTGCTGCAAGCTTAGCTTCGGCAGGGCTATTCAAGGCTTTACCTGGAGGAAAGAACTCACGTCAAGTGTCCTTTATCTCTAGGGCGTCTGAGGAGAGGCTCCCACCCAGGCTATGAAAGCACCCTGTTGATGGAGAGAACACTCGTTCCCTTCCCAGAGCCCTGCCTACAATGACTAAAGACTCGTCCTAAAACTGTTATTTAGGTAACTTCAAGGCAGCATGAATGGAGCATTCAAAATGGGAAAGCAAGGCTTGTGCCATAAGGTCCCCTTTTCCAGCGAACACGCGGCCTACCTACTTGTGATTTCTACCAAGTAAATATACACTCTAGCTAAACACTGGTCCCTTCCTTGAACAAAGTTTATTTGGCACGGAGTTCTGCGTGTAGCCAACAGCCTCCCCCAAGGAGCGCTCTAGGTAGGCTATCGGGCTTAGCTTCTTCTAAAACCCTGCAGTGTAAGAGGAAGAACTGTGCTTTGGTTACAGCAGGAACGCAAGCTGACTTTCTCCTGTAAGGATGGGGTCTTAAGGTATGACTTTGTAGAAGGAATGCGAAGCAGTTTTGGTTTCTCAGTGCCGCTCAGCCTAGGGCAATGAGGCAGATTTGCATGACTTGTAGGACGTGAGAGAGCACATTTCCTGGAGCTGTTGGAGAGCTGAGGAAATCTAGCTCTTCCAAGGAAGAGTGCAGTGTGTTGGCCTACACACAAATTACACAGAGTGACTGGGAAAGGTTTCCGGGCCTGGATGTTTCTTAGTAGCCCAGTGGAGACTGCCGGTACTCGGTGGTCTTCCAGGGAATAAGGTGCCCACGCGAGGTCCTCGGTGTCTTGAAAAGCTTACTAACCTTAAAAGGAAACAGACCTGAAACTAATGCCTCAAGGACTCCGCTCCAAGCTTCCACTTCGGCAGGGCTATTCTAGGCTTTACCTTGAGGAAATGACTCACGTCAAGTTTCCTTTTAGCTCTAGAGCGTCTCAGGCGAACCTCCCACCCAGGCTATGAAAGCACCCTGTTGATGTAGAGAACACTCGTTCCCTTCCCAGAGCCCTACCTACAGAGACTAGAGACCCGTCCTAAAATTGTTATTTAGGTAGCTTCAAGGCAGCTTGAATGGAGCATTCAAAATGGGTAAGCAAGGCTTGTGCCATAAGTTCCCCGTTTCCAGCGAACATGCAGCCTACCTCCTTGTGATTTCAACCAAGTAAATATACACTCTAGCTACACACTGGTCCCTTCCTTGAATAAAGTTTATTTGGCACGGAATTCTGCGAGTAGCCAACCGCCTCCCCCAGGGAGCGCTCTGGGTAGGCTATCGGGCTTAGCTTCTTCTAAAACCCTGGAGTGTAAGAGGAAGAACTGTGCTTTGGTTACAGCAGGAAAGCAAGCCGACTTTCTCCTGTAAGGATGGGGTCTTAAGGTTTGACTTTAAAGAAGGAATGCGTTGCAGTTTTGGTTTCTCAGTGCCGCTCAGCCTAGGGCAATGAGGGAGATTTGCATGACATATAGGACTTGAGAGAACACATTTCCTGGAGTTGTTGGAGAGCTGAGGAAATCTAGCTCTTCCAAGGAAGAGTGCAGTGTGTTGCCCTACACACAAAATACACAGTGACTGGGAAACGTTTCCGGGCCTGGATGTTTCTTAGTAGCCCTGTGGAGCCTGCTGGTACTCGGTGCTCTTGCAGGGAATAGGGTGCCCACGAGAGGTCCTCGGTGTCTTGAAAAGCTTACTAACCATAAAAGAAAACAGACCTAAAACAAATGCCACAAGGAAACTGCTGCAAGCTTAGCTTCGGCAGGGCTATTCAAGGCTTTACCTGGAGGAAAGAACTCACGTCAAGTGTCCTTTATCTCTAGGGCGTCTGAGGAGAGGCTCCCACCCAGGCTATGAAAGCACCCTGTTGATGGAGAGAACACTCGTTCCCTTCCCAGAGCCCTGCCTACAATGACTAAAGACTCGTCCTAAAACTGTTATTTAGGTAACTTCAAGGCAGCATGAATGGAGCATTCAAAATGGGAAAGCAAGGCTTGTGCCATAAGGTCCCCTTTTCCAGCGAACACGCGGCCTACCTACTTGTGATTTCTACCAAGTAAATATACACTCTAGCTAAACACTGGTCCCTTCCTTGAACAAAGTTTATTTGGCACGGAGTTCTGCGTGTAGCCAACAGCCTCCCCCAAGGAGCGCTCTAGGTAGGCTATCGGGCTTAGCTTCTTCTAAAACCCTGCAGTGTAAGAGGAAGAACTGTGCTTTGGTTACAGCAGGAACGCAAGCTGACTTTCTCCTGTAAGGATGGGGTCTTAAGGTATGACTTTGTAGAAAGAATGCGAAGCAGTTTTGGTTTCTCAGTGCCGCTCAGCCTAGGGCAATGAGGCAGATTTGCATGACTTGTAGGACGTGAGAGAGCACATTTCCTGGAGCTGTTGGAGAGCTGAGGAAATCTAGCTCTTCCAAGGAAGAGTGCAGTGTGTTGGCCTACACACAAATTACACAGAGTGACTGGGAAAGGTTTCCGGGCCTGGATGTTTCTTAGTAGCCCAGTGGAGACTGCCGGTACTCGGTGGTCTTCCAGGGAATAAGGTGCCCACGCGAGGTCCTCGGTGTCTTGAAAAGCTTACTAACCTTAAAAGGAAACAGACCTGAAACTAATGCCTCAAGGACTCCGCTCCAAGCTTCCACTTCGGCAGGGCTATTCTAGGCTTTACCTTGAGGAAATGACTCACGTCAAGTTTCCTTTTAGCTCTAGAGCGTCTCAGGCGAACCTCCCACCCAGGCTATGAAAGCACCCTGTTGATGTAGAGAACACTCGTTCCCTTCCCAGAGCCCTACCTACAGAGACTAGAGACCCGTCCTAAAATTGTTATTTAGGTAGCTTCAAGGCAGCTTGAATGGAGCATTCAAAATGGGTAAGCAAGGCTTGTGCCATAAGTTCCCCGTTTCCAGCGAACATGCAGCCTACCTCCTTGTGATTTCAACCAAGTAAATATACACTCTAGCTACACACTGGTCCCTTCCTTGAATAAAGTTTATTTGGCACGGAATTCTGCGAGTAGCCAACCGCCTCCCCCAGGGAGCGCTCTGGGTAGGCTATCGGGCTTAGCTTCTTCTAAAACCCTGGAGTGTAAGAGGAAGAACTGTGCTTTGGTTACAGCAGGAAAGCAAGCCGACTTTCTCCTGTAAGGATGGGGTCTTAAGGTTTGACTTTAAAGAAGGAATGCGTTGCAGTTTTGGTTTCTCAGTGCCGCTCAGCCTAGGGCAATGAGGGAGATTTGCATGACATATAGGACTTGAGAGAACACATTTCCTGGAGTTGTTGGAGAGCTGAGGAAATCTAGCTCTTCCAAGGAAGAGTGCAGTGTGTTGCCCTACACACAAAATACACAGTGACTGGGAAACGTTTCCGGGCCTGGATGTTTCTTAGTAGCCCTGTGGAGCCTGCTGGTACTCGGTGCTATTGCAGGGAATAGGGTGCCCACGAGAGGTCCTCGGTGTCTTGAAAAGCTTACTAACCTTAAAAGAAAACAGACCTAAAACAAATGCCACAAGGAAACTGCTGCAAGCTTAGCTTCGGCAGGGCTATTCAAGGCTTTACCTGGAGGAAAGAACTCACGTCAAGTGTCCTTTATCTCTAGGGCGTCTGAGGAGAGGCTCCCACCCAGGCTATGAAAGCACCCTGTTGATGGAGAGAACACTCGTTCCCTTCCCAGAGCCCTGCCTACAATGACTAAAGACTCGTCCTAAAACTGTTATTTAGGTAACTTCAAGGCAGCATGAATGGAGCATTCAAAATGGGAAAGCAAGGCTTGTGCCATAAGGTCCCCTTTTCCAGCGAACACGCGGCCTACCTACTTGTGATTTCTACCAAGTAAATATACACTCTAGCTAAACACTGGTCCCTTCCTTGAACAAAGTTTATTTGGCACGGAGTTCTGCGTGTAGCCAACAGCCTCCCCCAAGGAGCGCTCTAGGTAGGCTATCGGGCTTAGCTTCTTCTAAAACCCTGCAGTGTAAGAGGAAGAACTGTGCTTTGGTTACAGCAGGAACGCAAGCTGACTTTCTCCTGTAAGGATGGGGTCTTAAGGTATGACTTTGTAGAAAGAATGCGAAGCAGTTTTGGTTTCTCAGTGCCGCTCAGCCTAGGGCAATGAGGCAGATTTGCATGACTTGTAGGACGTGAGAGAGCACATTTCCTGGAGCTGTTGGAGAGCTGAGGAAATCTAGCTCTTCCAAGGAAGAGTGCAGTGTGTTGGCCTACACACAAATTACACAGAGTGACTGGGAAAGGTTTCCGGGCCTGGATGTTTCTTAGTAGCCCAGTGGAGACTGCCGGTACTCGGTGGTCTTCCAGGGAATAAGGTGCCCACGCGAGGTCCTCGGTGTCTTGAAAAGCTTACTAACCTTAAAAGGAAACAGACCTGAAACTAATGCCTCAAGGACTCCGCTCCAAGCTTCCACTTCGGCAGGGCTATTCTAGGCTTTACCTTGAGGAAATGACTCACGTCAAGTTTCCTTTTAGCTCTAGAGCGTCTCAGGCGAACCTCCCACCCAGGCTATGAAAGCACCCTGTTGATGTAGAGAACACTCGTTCCCTTCCCAGAGCCCTACCTACAGAGACTAGAGACCCGTCCTAAAATTGTTATTTAGGTAGCTTCAAGGCAGCTTGAATGGAGCATTCAAAATGGGTAAGCAAGGCTTGTGCCATAAGTTCCCCGTTTCCAGCGAACATGCAGCCTACCTCCTTGTGATTTCAACCAAGTAAATATACACTCTAGCTACACACTGGTCCCTTCCTTGAATAAAGTTTATTTGGCACGGAATTCTGCGAGTAGCCAACCGCCTCCCCCAGGGAGCGCTCTGGGTAGGCTATCGGGCTTAGCTTCTTCTAAAACCCTGGAGTGTAAGAGGAAGAACTGTGCTTTGGTTACAGCAGGAAAGCAAGCCGACTTTCTCCTGTAAGGATGGGGTCTTAAGGTTTGACTTTAAAGAAGGAATGCGTTGCAGTTTTGGTTTCTCAGTGCCGCTCAGCCTAGGGCAATGAGGGAGATTTGCATGACATATAGGACTTGAGAGAACACATTTCCTGGAGTTGTTGGAGAGCTGAGGAAATCTAGCTCTTCCAAGGAAGAGTGCAGTGTGTTGCCCTACACACAAAATACACAGTGACTGGGAAACGTTTCCGGGCCTGGATGTTTCTTAGTAGCCCTGTGGAGCCTGCTGGTACTCGGTGCTCTTGCAGGGAATAGGGTGCCCACGAGAGGTCCTCGGTGTCTTGAAAAGCTTACTAACCATAAAAGAAAACAGACCTAAAACAAATGCCACAAGGAAACTGCTGCAAGCTTAGCTTCGGCAGGGCTATTCAAGGCTTTACCTGGAGGAAAGAACTCACGTCAAGTGTCCTTTATCTCTAGGGCGTCTGAGGAGAGGCTCCCACCCAGGCTATGAAAGCACCCTGTTGATGGAGAGAACACTCGTTCCCTTCCCAGAGCCCTGCCTACAATGACTAAAGACTCGTCCTAAAACTGTTATTTAGGTAACTTCAAGGCAGCATGAATGGAGCATTCAAAATGGGAAAGCAAGGCTTGTGCCATAAGGTCCCCTTTTCCAGCGAACACGCGGCCTACCTACTTGTGATTTCTACCAAGTAAATATACACTCTAGCTAAACACTGGTCCCTTCCTTGAACAAAGTTTATTTGGCACGGAGTTCTGCGTGTAGCCAACAGCCTCCCCCAAGGAGCGCTCTAGGTAGGCTATCGGGCTTAGCTTCTTCTAAAACCCTGCAGTGTAAGAGGAAGAACTGTGCTTTGGTTACAGCAGGAACGCAAGCTGACTTTCTCCTGTAAGGATGGGGTCTTAAGGTATGACTTTGTAGAAAGAATGCGAAGCAGTTTTGGTTTCTCAGTGCCGCTCAGCCTAGGGCAATGAGGCAGATTTGCATGACTTGTAGGACGTGAGAGAGCACATTTCCTGGAGCTGTTGGAGAGCTGAGGAAATCTAGCTCTTCCAAGGAAGAGTGCAGTGTGTTGGCCTACACACAAATTACACAGAGTGACTGGGAAAGGTTTCCGGGCCTGGATGTTTCTTAGTAGCCCAGTGGAGACTGCCGGTACTCGGTGGTCTTCCAGGGAATAAGGTGCCCACGCGAGGTCCTCGGTGTCTTGAAAAGCTTACTAACCTTAAAAGGAAACAGACCTGAAACTAATGCCTCAAGGACTCCGCTCCAAGCTTCCACTTCGGCAGGGCTATTCTAGGCTTTACCTTGAGGAAATGACTCACGTCAAGTTTCCTTTTAGCTCTAGAGCGTCTCAGGCGAACCTCCCACCCAGGCTATGAAAGCACCCTGTTGATGTAGAGAACACTCGTTCCCTTCCCAGAGCCCTACCTACAGAGACTAGAGACCCGTCCTAAAATTGTTATTTAGGTAGCTTCAAGGCAGCTTGAATGGAGCATTCAAAATGGGTAAGCAAGGCTTGTGCCATAAGTTCCCCGTTTCCAGCGAACATGCAGCCTACCTCCTTGTGATTTCAACCAAGTAAATATACACTCTAGCTACACACTGGTCCCTTCCTTGAATAAAGTTTATTTGGCACGGAATTCTGCGAGTAGCCAACCGCCTCCCCCAGGGAGCGCTCTGGGTAGGCTATCGGGCTTAGCTTCTTCTAAAACCCTGGAGTGTAAGAGGAAGAACTGTGCTTTGGTTACAGCAGGAAAGCAAGCCGACTTTCTCCTGTAAGGATGGGGTCTTAAGGTTTGACTTTAAAGAAGGAATGCGTTGCAGTTTTGGTTTCTCAGTGCCGCTCAGCCTAGGGCAATGAGGGAGATTTGCATGACATATAGGACTTGAGAGAACACATTTCCTGGAGTTGTTGGAGAGCTGAGGAAATCTAGCTCTTCCAAGGAAGAGTGCAGTGTGTTGCCCTACACACAAAATACACAGTGACTGGGAAACGTTTCCGGGCCTGGATGTTTCTTAGTAGCCCTGTGGAGCCTGCTGGTACTCGGTGCTCTTGCAGGGAATAGGGTGCCCACGAGAGGTCCTCGGTGTCTTGAAAAGCTTACTAACCTTAAAAGAAAACAGACCTAAAACAAATGCCACAAGGAAACTGCTGCAAGCTTAGCTTCGGCAGGGCTATTCAAGGCTTTACCTGGAGGAAAGAACTCACGTCAAGTGTCCTTTATCTCTAGGGCGTCTGAGGAGAGGCTCCCACCCAGGCTATGAAAGCACCCTGTTGATGGAGAGAACACTCGTTCCCTTCCCAGAGCCCTGCCTACAATGACTAAAGACTCGTCCTAAAACTGTTATTTAGGTAACTTCAAGGCAGCATGAATGGAGCATTCAAAATGGGAAAGCAAGGCTTGTGCCATAAGGTCCCCTTTTCCAGCGAACACGCGGCCTACCTACTTGTGATTTCTACCAAGTAAATATACACTCTAGCTAAACACTGGTCCCTTCCTTGAACAAAGTTTATTTGGCACGGAGTTCTGCGTGTAGCCAACAGCCTCCCCCAAGGAGCGCTCTAGGTAGGCTATCGGGCTTAGCTTCTTCTAAAACCCTGCAGTGTAAGAGGAAGAACTGTGCTTTGGTTACAGCAGGAACGCAAGCTGACTTTCTCCTGTAAGGATGGGGTCTTAAGGTATGACTTTGTAGAAGGAATGCGAAGCAGTTTTGGTTTCTCAGTGCCGCTCAGCCTAGGGCAATGAGGCAGATTTGCATGACTTGTAGGACGTGAGAGAGCACATTTCCTGGAGCTGTTGGAGAGCTGAGGAAATCTAGCTCTTCCAAGGAAGAGTGCAGTGTGTTGGCCTACACACAAATTACACAGAGTGACTGGGAAAGGTTTCCGGGCCTGGATGTTTCTTAGTAGCCCAGTGGAGACTGCCGGTACTCGGTGGTCTTCCAGGGAATAAGGTGCCCACGCGAGGTCCTCGGTGTCTTGAAAAGCTTACTAACCTTAAAAGGAAACAGACCTGAAACTAATGCCTCAAGGACTCCGCTCCAAGCTTCCACTTCGGCAGGGCTATTCTAGGCTTTACCTTGAGGAAATGACTCACGTCAAGTTTCCTTTTAGCTCTAGAGCGTCTCAGGCGAACCTCCCACCCAGGCTATGAAAGCACCCTGTTGATGTAGAGAACACTCGTTCCCTTCCCAGAGCCCTACCTACAGAGACTAGAGACCCGTCCTAAAATTGTTATTTAGGTAGCTTCAAGGCAGCTTGAATGGAGCATTCAAAATGGGTAAGCAAGGCTTGTGCCATAAGTTCCCCGTTTCCAGCGAACATGCAGCCTACCTCCTTGTGATTTCAACCAAGTAAATATACACTCTAGCTACACACTGGTCCCTTCCTTGAATAAAGTTTATTTGGCACGGAATTCTGCGAGTAGCCAACCGCCTCCCCCAGGGAGCGCTCTGGGTAGGCTATCGGGCTTAGCTTCTTCTAAAACCCTGGAGTGTAAGAGGAAGAACTGTGCTTTGGTTACAGCAGGAAAGCAAGCCGACTTTCTCCTGTAAGGATGGGGTCTTAAGGTTTGACTTTAAAGAAGGAATGCGTTGCAGTTTTGGTTTCTCAGTGCCGCTCAGCCTAGGGCAATGAGGGAGATTTGCATGACATATAGGACTTGAGAGAACACATTTCCTGGAGTTGTTGGAGAGCTGAGGAAATCTAGCTCTTCCAAGGAAGAGTGCAGTGTGTTGCCCTACACACAAAATACACAGTGACTGGGAAACGTTTCCGGGCCTGGATGTTTCTTAGTAGCCCTGTGGAGCCTGCTGGTACTCGGTGCTCTTGCAGGGAATAGGGTGCCCACGAGAGGTCCTCGGTGTCTTGAAAAGCTTACTAACCTTAAAAGAAAACAGACCTAAAACAAATGCCACAAGGAAACTGCTGCAAGCTTAGCTTCGGCAGGGCTATTCAAGGCTTTACCTGGAGGAAAGAACTCACGTCAAGTGTCCTTTATCTCTAGGGCGTCTGAGGAGAGGCTCCCACCCAGGCTATGAAAGCACCCTGTTGATGGAGAGAACACTCGTTCCCTTCCCAGAGCCCTGCCTACAATGACTAAAGACTCGTCCTAAAACTGTTATTTAGGTAACTTCAAGGCAGCATGAATGGAGCATTCAAAATGGGAAAGCAAGGCTTGTGCCATAAGGTCCCCTTTTCCAGCGAACACGCGGCCTACCTACTTGTGATTTCTACCAAGTAAATATACACTCTAGCTAAACACTGGTCCCTTCCTTGAACAAAGTTTATTTGGCACGGAGTTCTGCGTGTAGCCAACAGCCTCCCCCAAGGAGCGCTCTAGGTAGGCTATCGGGCTTAGCTTCTTCTAAAACCCTGCAGTGTAAGAGGAAGAACTGTGCTTTGGTTACAGCAGGAACGCAAGCTGACTTTCTCCTGTAAGGATGGGGTCTTAAGGTATGACTTTGTAGAAGGAATGCGAAGCAGTTTTGGTTTCTCAGTGCCGCTCAGCCTAGGGCAATGAGGCAGATTTGCATGACTTGTAGGACGTGAGAGAGCACATTTCCTGGAGCTGTTGGAGAGCTGAGGAAATCTAGCTCTTCCAAGGAAGAGTGCAGTGTGTTGGCCTACACACAAATTACACAGAGTGACTGGGAAAGGTTTCCGGGCCTGGATGTTTCTTAGTAGCCCAGTGGAGACTGCCGGTACTCGGTGGTCTTCCAGGGAATAAGGTGCCCACGCGAGGTCCTCGGTGTCTTGAAAAGCTTACTAACCTTAAAAGGAAACAGACCTGAAACTAATGCCTCAAGGACTCCGCTCCAAGCTTCCACTTCGGCAGGGCTATTCTAGGCTTTACCTTGAGGAAATGACTCACGTCAAGTTTCCTTTTAGCTCTAGAGCGTCTCAGGCGAACCTCCCACCCAGGCTATGAAAGCACCCTGTTGATGTAGAGAACACTCGTTCCCTTCCCAGAGCCCTACCTACAGAGACTAGAGACCCGTCCTAAAATTGTTATTTAGGTAGCTTCAAGGCAGCTTGAATGGAGCATTCAAAATGGGTAAGCAAGGCTTGTGCCATAAGTTCCCCGTTTCCAGCGAACATGCAGCCTACCTCCTTGTGATTTCAACCAAGTAAATATACACTCTAGCTACACACTGGTCCCTTCCTTGAATAAAGTTTATTTGGCACGGAATTCTGCGAGTAGCCAACCGCCTCCCCCAGGGAGCGCTCTGGGTAGGCTATCGGGCTTAGCTTCTTCTAAAACCCTGGAGTGTAAGAGGAAGAACTGTGCTTTGGTTACAGCAGGAAAGCAAGCCGACTTTCTCCTGTAAGGATGGGGTCTTAAGGTTTGACTTTAAAGAAGGAATGCGTTGCAGTTTTGGTTTCTCAGTGCCGCTCAGCCTAGGGCAATGAGGGAGATTTGCATGACATATAGGACTTGAGAGAACACATTTCCTGGAGTTGTTGGAGAGCTGAGGAAATCTAGCTCTTCCAAGGAAGAGTGCAGTGTGTTGCCCTACACACAAAATACACAGTGACTGGGAAACGTTTCCGGGCCTGGATGTTTCTTAGTAGCCCTGTGGAGCCTGCTGGTACTCGGTGCTCTTGCAGGGAATAGGGTGCCCACGAGAGGTCCTCGGTGTCTTGAAAAGCTTACTAACCATAAAAGAAAACAGACCTAAAACAAATGCCACAAGGAAACTGCTGCAAGCTTAGCTTCGGCAGGGCTATTCAAGGCTTTACCTGGAGGAAAGAACTCACGTCAAGTGTCCTTTATCTCTAGGGCGTCTGAGGAGAGGCTCCCACCCAGGCTATGAAAGCACCCTGTTGATGGAGAGAACACTCGTTCCCTTCCCAGAGCCCTGCCTACAATGACTAAAGACTCGTCCTAAAACTGTTATTTAGGTAACTTCAAGGCAGCATGAATGGAGCATTCAAAATGGGAAAGCAAGGCTTGTGCCATAAGGTCCCCTTTTCCAGCGAACACGCGGCCTACCTACTTGTGATTTCTACCAAGTAAATATACACTCTAGCTAAACACTGGTCCCTTCCTTGAACAAAGTTTATTTGGCACGGAGTTCTGCGTGTAGCCAACAGCCTCCCCCAAGGAGCGCTCTAGGTAGGCTATCGGGCTTAGCTTCTTCTAAAACCCTGCAGTGTAAGAGGAAGAACTGTGCTTTGGTTACAGCAGGAACGCAAGCTGACTTTCTCCTGTAAGGATGGGGTCTTAAGGTATGACTTTGTAGAAGGAATGCGAAGCAGTTTTGGTTTCTCAGTGCCGCTCAGCCTAGGGCAATGAGGCAGATTTGCATGACTTGTAGGACGTGAGAGAGCACATTTCCTGGAGCTGTTGGAGAGCTGAGGAAATCTAGCTCTTCCAAGGAAGAGTGCAGTGTGTTGGCCTACACACAAATTACACAGAGTGACTGGGAAAGGTTTCCGGGCCTGGATGTTTCTTAGTAGCCCAGTGGAGACTGCCGGTACTCGGTGGTCTTCCAGGGAATAAGGTGCCCACGCGAGGTCCTCGGTGTCTTGAAAAGCTTACTAACCTTAAAAGGAAACAGACCTGAAACTAATGCCTCAAGGACTCCGCTCCAAGCTTCCACTTCGGCAGGGCTATTCTAGGCTTTACCTTGAGGAAATGACTCACGTCAAGTTTCCTTTTAGCTCTAGAGCGTCTCAGGCGAACCTCCCACCCAGGCTATGAAAGCACCCTGTTGATGTAGAGAACACTCGTTCCCTTCCCAGAGCCCTACCTACAGAGACTAGAGACCCGTCCTAAAATTGTTATTTAGGTAGCTTCAAGGCAGCTTGAATGGAGCATTCAAAATGGGTAAGCAAGGCTTGTGCCATAAGTTCCCCGTTTCCAGCGAACATGCAGCCTACCTCCTTGTGATTTCAACCAAGTAAATATACACTCTAGCTACACACTGGTCCCTTCCTTGAATAAAGTTTATTTGGCACGGAATTCTGCGAGTAGCCAACCGCCTCCCCCAGGGAGCGCTCTGGGTAGGCTATCGGGCTTAGCTTCTTCTAAAACCCTGGAGTGTAAGAGGAAGAACTGTGCTTTGGTTACAGCAGGAAAGCAAGCCGACTTTCTCCTGTAAGGATGGGGTCTTAAGGTTTGACTTTAAAGAAGGAATGCGTTGCAGTTTTGGTTTCTCAGTGCCGCTCAGCCTAGGGCAATGAGGGAGATTTGCATGACATATAGGACTTGAGAGAACACATTTCCTGCAGTTGTTGGAGAGCTGAGGAAATCTCGCTCTTCCAAGGAAGAGTGCAGTGTGTTGCCCTACACACAAAATACACAGTGACTGGGAAACGTTTCCGGGCCTGGATGTTTCTTAGTAGCCCTGTGGAGCCTGCTGGTACTCGGTGCTCTTGCAGGGAATAGGGTGCCCACGAGAGGTCCTCGGTGTCTTGAAAAGCTTACTAACCTTAAAAGAAAACAGACCTAAAACAAATGCCACAAGGAAACTGCTGCAAGCTTAGCTTCGGCAGGGCTATTCAAGGCTTTACCTGGAGGAAAGAACTCACGTCAAGTGTCCTTTATCTCTAGGGCGTCTGAGGAGAGGCTCCCACCCAGGCTATGAAAGCACCCTGTTGATGGAGAGAACACTCGTTCCCTTCCCAGAGCCCTGCCTACAATGACTAAAGACTCGTCCTAAAACTGTTATTTAGGTAACTTCAAGGCAGCATGAATGGAGCATTCAAAATGGGAAAGCAAGGCTTGTGCCATAAGGTCCCCTTTTCCAGCGAACACGCGGCCTACCTACTTGTGATTTCTACCAAGTAAATATACACTCTAGCTAAACACTGGTCCCTTCCTTGAACAAAGTTTATTTGGCACGGAGTTCTGCGTGTAGCCAACAGCCTCCCCCAAGGAGCGCTCTAGGTAGGCTATCGGGCTTAGCTTCTTCTAAAACCCTGCAGTGTAAGAGGAAGAACTGTGCTTTGGTTACAGCAGGAACGCAAGCTGACTTTCTCCTGTAAGGATGGGGTCTTAAGGTATGACTTTGTAGAAGGAATGCGAAGCAGTTTTGGTTTCTCAGTGCCGCTCAGCCTAGGGCAATGAGGCAGATTTGCATGACTTGTAGGACGTGAGAGAGCACATTTCCTGGAGCTGTTGGAGAGCTGAGGAAATCTAGCTCTTCCAAGGAAATGTGCAGTGTGTTGGCCTACACACAAATTACACAGAGTGACTGGGAAAGGTTTCCGGGCCTGGATGTTTCTTAGTAGCCCAGTGGAGACTGCCGGTACTCGGTGGTCTTCCAGGGAATAAGGTGCCCACGCGAGGTCCTCGGTGTCTTGAAAAGCTTACTAACCTTAAAAGGAAACAGACCTGAAACTAATGCCTCAAGGACTCCGCTCCAAGCTTCCACTTCGGCAGGGCTATTCTAGGCTTTACCTTGAGGAAATGACTCACGTCAAGTTTCCTTTTAGCTCTAGAGCGTCTCAGGCGAACCTCCCACCCAGGCTATGAAAGCACCCTGTTGATGTAGAGAACACTCGTTCCCTTCCCAGAGCCCTACCTACAGAGACTAGAGACCCGTCCTAAAATTGTTATTTAGGTAGCTTCAAGGCAGCTTGAATGGAGCATTCAAAATGGGTAAGCAAGGCTTGTGCCATAAGTTCCCCGTTTCCAGCGAACATGCAGCCTACCTCCTTGTGATTTCAACCAAGTAAATATACACTCTAGCTACACACTGGTCCCTTCCTTGAATAAAGTTTATTTGGCACGGAATTCTGCGAGTAGCCAACCGCCTCCCCCAGGGAGCGCTCTGGGTAGGCTATCGGGCTTAGCTTCTTCTAAAACCCTGGAGTGTAAGAGGAAGAACTGTGCTTTGGTTACAGCAGGAAAGCAAGCCGACTTTCTCCTGTAAGGATGGGGTCTTAAGGTTTGACTTTAAAGAAGGAATGCGTTGCAGTTTTGGTTTCTCAGTGCCGCTCAGCCTAGGGCAATGAGGGAGATTTGCATGACATATAGGACTTGAGAGAACACATTTCCTGGAGTTGTTGGAGAGCTGAGGAAATCTAGCTCTTCCAAGGAAGAGTGCAGTGTGTTGCCCTACACACAAAATACACAGTGACTGGGAAACGTTTCCGGGCCTGGATGTTTCTTAGTAGCCCTGTGGAGCCTGCTGGTACTCGCTGCTCTTGCAGGGAATAGGGTGCCCACGAGAGGTCCTCGGTGTCTTGAAAAGCTTACTAACCTTAAAAGAAAACAGACCTAAAACAAATGCCACAAGGAAACTGCTGCAAGCTTAGCTTCGGCAGGGCTATTCAAGGCTTTACCTGGAGGAAAGAACTCACGTCAAGTGTCCTTTATCTCTAGGGCGTCTGAGGAGAGGCTCCCACCCAGGCTATGAAAGCACCCTGTTGATGGAGAGAACACTCGTTCCCTTCCCAGAGCCCTGCCTACAATGACTAAAGACTCGTCCTAAAACTGTTATTTAGGTAACTTCAAGGCAGCATGAATGGAGCATTCAAAATGGGAAAGCAAGGCTTGTGCCATAAGGTCCCCTTTTCCAGCGAACACGCGGCCTACCTACTTGTGATTTCTACCAAGTAAATATACACTCTAGCTAAACACTGGTCCCTTCCTTGAACAAAGTTTATTTGGCACGGAGTTCTGCGTGTAGCCAACAGCCTCCCCCAAGGAGCGCTCTAGGTAGGCTATCGGGCTTAGCTTCTTCTAAAACCCTGCAGTGTAAGAGGAAGAACTGTGCTTTGGTTACAGCAGGAACGCAAGCTGACTTTCTCCTGTAAGGATGGGGTCTTAAGGTATGACTTTGTAGAAGGAATGCGAAGCAGTTTTGGTTTCTCAGTGCCGCTCAGCCTAGGGCAATGAGGCAGATTTGCATGACTTGTAGGACGTGAGAGAGCACATTTCCTGGAGCTGTTGGAGAGCTGAGGAAATCTAGCTCTTCCAAGGAAGAGTGCAGTGTGTTGGCCTACACACAAATTACACAGAGTGACTGGGAAAGGTTTCCGGGCCTGGATGTTTCTTAGTAGCCCAGTGGAGACTGCCGGTACTCGGTGGTCTTCCAGGGAATAAGGTGCCCACGCGAGGTCCTCGGTGTCTTGAAAAGCTTACTAACCTTAAAAGGAAACAGACCTGAAACTAATGCCTCAAGGACTCCGCTCCAAGCTTCCACTTCGGCAGGGCTATTCTAGGCTTTACCTTGAGGAAATGACTCACGTCAAGTTTCCTTTTAGCTCTAGAGCGTCTCAGGCGAACCTCCCACCCAGGCTATGAAAGCACCCTGTTGATGTAGAGAACACTCGTTCCCTTCCCAGAGCCCTACCTACAGAGACTAGAGACCCGTCTTAAAATTGTTATTTAGGTAGCTTCAAGGCAGCTTGAATGGAGCATTCAAAATGGGTAAGCAAGGCTTGTGCCATAAGTTCCCCGTTTCCAGCGAACATGCAGCCTACCTCCTTGTGATTTCAACCAAGTAAATATACACTCTAGCTACACACTGGTCCCTTCCTTGAATAAAGTTTATTTGGCACGGAATTCTGCGAGTAGCCAACCGCCTCCCCCAGGGAGCGCTCTGGGTAGGCTATCGGGCTTAGCTTCTTCTAAAACCCTGGAGTGTAAGAGGAAGAACTGTGCTTTGGTTACAGCAGGAAAGCAAGCCGACTTTCTCCTGTAAGGATGGGGTCTTAAGGTTTGACTTTAAAGAAGGAATGCGTTGCAGTTTTGGTTTCTCAGTGCCGCTCAGCCTAGGGCAATGAGGGAGATTTGCATGACATATAGGACTTGAGAGAACACATTTCCTGGAGTTGTTGGAGAGCTGAGGAAATCTCGCTCTTCCAAGGAAGAGTGCAGTGTGTTGCCCTACACACAAAATACACAGTGACTGGGAAACGTTTCCGGGCCTGGATGTTTCTTAGTAGCCCTGTGGAGCCTGCTGGTACTCGGTGCTCTTGCAGGGAATAGGGTGCCCACGAGAGGTCCTCGGTGTCTTGAAAAGCTTACTAACCTTAAAAGAAAACAGACCTAAAACAAATGCCACAAGGAAACTGCTGCAAGCTTAGCTTCGGCAGGGCTATTCAAGGCTTTACCTGGAGGAAAGAACTCACGTCAAGTGTCCTTTATCTCTAGGGCGTCTGAGGAGAGGCTCCCACCCAGGCTATGAAAGCACCCTGTTGATGGAGAGAACACTCGTTCCCTTCCCAGAGCCCTGCCTACAATGACTAAAGACTCGTCCTAAAACTGTTATTTAGGTAACTTCAAGGCAGCATGAATGGAGCATTCAAAATGGGAAAGCAAGGCTTGTGCCATAAGGTCCCCTTTTCCAGCGAACACGCGGCCTACCTACTTGTGATTTCTACCAAGTAAATATACACTCTAGCTAAACACTGGTCCCTTCCTTGAACAAAGTTTATTTGGCACGGAGTTCTGCGTGTAGCCAACAGCCTCCCCCAAGGAGCGCTCTAGGTAGGCTATCGGGCTTAGCTTCTTCTAAAACCCTGCAGTGTAAGAGGAAGAACTGTGCTTTGGTTACAGCAGGAACGCAAGCTGACTTTCTCCTGTAAGGATGGGGTCTTAAGGTATGACTTTGTAGAAGGAATGCGAAGCAGTTTTGGTTTCTCAGTGCCGCTCAGCCTAGGGCAATGAGGCAGATTTGCATGACTTGTAGGACGTGAGAGAGCACATTTCCTGGAGCTGTTGGAGAGCTGAGGAAATCTAGCTCTTCCAAGGAAATGTGCAGTGTGTTGGCCTACACACAAATTACACAGAGTGACTGGGAAAGGTTTCCGGGCCTGGATGTTTCTTAGTAGCCCAGTGGAGACTGCCGGTACTCGGTGGTCTTCCAGGGAATAAGGTGCCCACGCGAGGTCCTCGGTGTCTTGAAAAGCTTACTAACCTTAAAAGGAAACAGACCTGAAACTAATGCCTCAAGGACTCCGCTCCAAGCTTCCACTTCGGCAGGGCTATTCTAGGCTTTACCTTGAGGAAATGACTCACGTCAAGTTTCCTTTTAGCTCTAGAGCGTCTCAGGCGAACCTCCCACCCAGGCTATGAAAGCACCCTGTTGATGTAGAGAACACTCGTTCCCTTCCCAGAGCCCTACCTACAGAGACTAGAGACCCGTCCTAAAATTGTTATTTAGGTAGCTTCAAGGCAGCTTGAATGGAGCATTCAAAATGGGTAAGCAAGGCTTGTGCCATAAGTTCCCCGTTTCCAGCGAACATGCAGCCTACCTCCTTGTGATTTCAACCAAGTAAATATACACTCTAGCTACACACTGGTCCCTTCCTTGAATAAAGTTTATTTGGCACGGAATTCTGCGAGTAGCCAACCGCCTCCCCCAGGGAGCGCTCTGGGTAGGCTATCGGGCTTAGCTTCTTCTAAAACCCTGGAGTGTAAGAGGAAGAACTGTGCTTTGGTTACAGCAGGAAAGCAAGCCGACTTTCTCCTGTAAGGATGGGGTCTTAAGGTTTGACTTTAAAGAAGGAATGCGTTGCAGTTTTGGTTTCTCAGTGCCGCTCAGCCTCGGGCAATGAGGGAGATTTGCATGACATATAGGACTTGAGAGAACACATTTCCTGGAGTTGTTGGAGAGCTGAGGAAATCTAGCTCTTCCAAGGAAGAGTGCAGTGTGTTGCCCTACACACAAAATACACAGTGACTGGGAAACGTTTCCGGGCCTGGATGTTTCTTAGTAGCCCTGTGGAGCCTGCTGGTACTCGCTGCTCTTGCAGGGAATAGGGTGCCCACGAGAGGTCCTCGGTGTCTTGAAAAGCTTACTAACCTTAAAAGAAAACAGACCTAAAACAAATGCCACAAGGAAACTGCTGCAAGCTTAGCTTCGGCAGGGCTATTCAAGGCTTTACCTGGAGGAAAGAACTCACGTCAAGTGTCCTTTATCTCTAGGGCGTCTGAGGAGAGGCTCCCACCCAGGCTATGAAAGCACCCTGTTGATGGAGAGAACACTCGTTCCCTTCCCAGAGCCCTGCCTACAATGACTAAAGACTCGTCCTAAAACTGTTATTTAGGTAACTTCAAGGCAGCATGAATGGAGCATTCAAAATGGGAAAGCAAGGCTTGTGCCATAAGGTCCCCTTTTCCAGCGAACACGCGGCCTACCTACTTGTGATTTCTACCAAGTAAATATACACTCTAGCTAAACACTGGTCCCTTCCTTGAACAAAGTTTATTTGGCACGGAGTTCTGCGTGTAGCCAACAGCCTCCCCCAAGGAGCGCTCTAGGTAGGCTATCGGGCTTAGCTTCTTCTAAAACCCTGCAGTGTAAGAGGAAGAACTGTGCTTTGGTTACAGCAGGAACGCAAGCTGACTTTCTCCTGTAAGGATGGGGTCTTAAGGTATGACTTTGTAGAAGGAATGCGAAGCAGTTTTGGTTTCTCAGTGCCGCTCAGCCTAGGGCAATGAGGCAGATTTGCATGACTTGTAGGACGTGAGAGAGCACATTTCCTGGAGCTGTTGGAGAGCTGAGGAAATCTAGCTCTTCCAAGGAAGAGTGCAGTGTGTTGGCCTACACACAAATTACACAGAGTGACTGGGAAAGGTTTCCGGGCCTGGATGTTTCTTAGTAGCCCAGTGGAGACTGCCGGTACTCGGTGGTCTTCCAGGGAATAAGGTGCCCACGCGAGGTCCTCGGTGTCTTGAAAAGCTTACTAACCTTAAAAGGAAACAGACCTGAAACTAATGCCTCAAGGACTCCGCTCCAAGCTTCCACTTCGGCAGGGCTATTCTAGGCTTTACCTTGAGGAAATGACTCACGTCAAGTTTCCTTTTAGCTCTAGAGCGTCTCAGGCGAACCTCCCACCCAGGCTATGAAAGCACCCTGTTGATGTAGAGAACACTCGTTCCCTTCCCAGAGCCCTACCTACAGAGACTAGAGACCCGTCCTAAAATTGTTATTTAGGTAGCTTCAAGGCAGCTTGAATGGAGCATTCAAAATGGGTAAGCAAGGCTTGTGCCATAAGTTCCCCGTTTCCAGCGAACATGCAGCCTACCTCCTTGTGATTTCAACCAAGTAAATATACACTCTAGCTACACACTGGTCCCTTCCTTGAATAAAGTTTATTTGGCACGGAATTCTGCGAGTAGCCAACCGCCTCCCCCAGGGAGCGCTCTGGGTAGGCTATCGGGCTTAGCTTCTTCTAAAACCCTGGAGTGTAAGAGGAAGAACTGTGCTTTGGTTACAGCAGGAAAGCAAGCCGACTTTCTCCTGTAAGGATGGGGTCTTAAGGTTTGACTTTAAAGAAGGAATGCGTTGCAGTTTTGGTTTCTCAGTGCCGCTCAGCCTAGGGCAATGAGGGAGATTTGCATGACATATAGGACTTGAGAGAACACATTTCCTGGAGTTGTTGGAGAGCTGAGGAAATCTAGCTCTTCCAAGGAAGAGTGCAGTGTGTTGCCCTACACACAAAATACACAGTGACTGGGAAACGTTTCCGGGCCTGGATGTTTCTTAGTAGCCCTGTGGAGCCTGCTGGTACTCGCTGCTCTTGCAGGGAATAGGGTGCCCACGAGAGGTCCTCGGTGTCTTGAAAAGCTTACTAACCTTAAAAGAAAACAGACCTAAAACAAATGCCACAAGGAAACTGCTGCAAGCTTAGCTTCGGCAGGGCTATTCAAGGCTTTACCTGGAGGAAAGAACTCACGTCAAGTGTCCTTTATCTCTAGGGCGTCTGAGGAGAGGCTCCCACCCAGGCTATGAAAGCACCCTGTTGATGGAGAGAACACTCGTTCCCTTCCCAGAGCCCTGCCTACAATGACTAAAGACTCGTCCTAAAACTGTTATTTAGGTAACTTCAAGGCAGCATGAATGGAGCATTCAAAATGGGAAAGCAAGGCTTGTGCCATAAGGTCCCCTTTTCCAGCGAACACGCGGCCTACCTACTTGTGATTTCTACCAAGTAAATATACACTCTAGCTAAACACTGGTCCCTTCCTTGAACAAAGTTTATTTGGCACGGAGTTCTGCGTGTAGCCAACAGCCTCCCCCAAGGAGCGCTCTAGGTAGGCTATCGGGCTTAGCTTCTTCTAAAACCCTGCAGTGTAAGAGGAAGAACTGTGCTTTGGTTACAGCAGGAACGCAAGCTGACTTTCTCCTGTAAGGATGGGGTCTTAAGGTATGACTTTGTAGAAGGAATGCGAAGCAGTTTTGGTTTCTCAGTGCCGCTCAGCCTAGGGCAATGAGGCAGATTTGCATGACTTGTAGGACGTGAGAGAGCACATTTCCTGGAGCTGTTGGAGAGCTGAGGAAATCTAGCTCTTCCAAGGAAGAGTGCAGTGTGTTGGCCTACACACAAATTACACAGAGTGACTGGGAAAGGTTTCCGGGCCTGGATGTTTCTTAGTAGCCCAGTGGAGACTGCCGGTACTCGGTGGTCTTCCAGGGAATAAGGTGCCCACGCGAGGTCCTCGGTGTCTTGAAAAGCTTACTAACCTTAAAAGGAAACAGACCTGAAACTAATGCCTCAAGGACTCCGCTCCAAGCTTCCACTTCGGCAGGGCTATTCTAGGCTTTACCTTGAGGAAATGACTCACGTCAAGTTTCCTTTTAGCTCTAGAGCGTCTCAGGCGAACCTCCCACCCAGGCTATGAAAGCACCCTGTTGATGTAGAGAACACTCGTTCCCTTCCCAGAGCCCTACCTACAGAGACTAGAGACCCGTCCTAAAATTGTTATTTAGGTAGCTTCAAGGCAGCTTGAATGGAGCATTCAAAATGGGTAAGCAAGGCTTGTGCCATAAGTTCCCCGTTTCCAGCGAACATGCAGCCTACCTCCTTGTGATTTCAACCAAGTAAATATACACTCTAGCTACACACTGGTCCCTTCCTTGAATAAAGTTTATTTGGCACGGAATTCTGCGAGTAGCCAACCGCCTCCCCCAGGGAGCGCTCTGGGTAGGCTATCGGGCTTAGCTTCTTCTAAAACCCTGGAGTGTAAGAGGAAGAACTGTGCTTTGGTTACAGCAGGAAAGCAAGCCGACTTTCTCCTGTAAGGATGGGGTCTTAAGGTTTGACTTTAAAGAAGGAATGCGTTGCAGTTTTGGTTTCTCAGTGCCGCTCAGCCTAGGGCAATGAGGGAGATTTGCATGACATATAGGACTTGAGAGAACACATTTCCTGGAGTTGTTGGAGAGCTGAGGAAATCTAGCTCTTCCAAGGAAGAGTGCAGTGTGTTGCCCTACACACAAAATACACAGTGACTGGGAAACGTTTCCGGGCCTGGATGTTTCTTAGTAGCCCTGTGGAGCCTGCTGGTACTCGGTGCTCTTGCAGGGAATAGGGTGCCCACGAGAGGTCCTCGGTGTCTTGAAAAGCTTACTAACCTTAAAAGAAAACAGACCTAAAACAAATGCCACAAGGAAACTGCTGCAAGCTTAGCTTCGGCAGGGCTATTCAAGGCTTTACCTGGAGGAAAGAACTCACGTCAAGTGTCCTTTATCTCTAGGGCGTCTGAGGAGAGGCTCCCACCCAGGCTATGAAAGCACCCTGTTGATGGAGAGAACACTCGTTCCCTTCCCAGAGCCCTGCCTACAATGACTAAAGACTCGTCCTAAAACTGTTATTTAGGTAACTTCAAGGCAGCATGAATGGAGCATTCAAAATGGGAAAGCAAGGCTTGTGCCATAAGGTCCCCTTTTCCAGCGAACACGCGGCCTACCTACTTGTGATTTCTACCAAGTAAATATACACTCTAGCTAAACACTGGTCCCTTCCTTGAACAAAGTTTATTTGGCACGGAGTTCTGCGTGTAGCCAACAGCCTCCCCCAAGGAGCGCTCTAGGTAGGCTATCGGGCTTAGCTTCTTCTAAAACCCTGCAGTGTAAGAGGAAGAACTGTGCTTTGGTTACAGCAGGAACGCAAGCTGACTTTCTCCTGTAAGGATGGGGTCTTAAGGTATGACTTTGTAGAAGGAATGCGAAGCAGTTTTGGTTTCTCAGTGCCGCTCAGCCTAGGGCAATGAGGCAGATTTGCATGACTTGTAGGACGTGAGAGAGCACATTTCCTGGAGCTGTTGGAGAGCTGAGGAAATCTAGCTCTTCCAAGGAAGAGTGCAGTGTGTTGGCCTACACACAAATTACACAGAGTGACTGGGAAAGGTTTCCGGGCCTGGATGTTTCTTAGTAGCCCAGTGGAGACTGCCGGTACTCGGTGGTCTTCCAGGGAATAAGGTGCCCACGCGAGGTCCTCGGTGTCTTGAAAAGCTTACTAACCTTAAAAGGAAACAGACCTGAAACTAATGCCTCAAGGACTCCGCTCCAAGCTTCCACTTCGGCAGGGCTATTCTAGGCTTTACCTTGAGGAAATGACTCACGTCAAGTTTCCTTTTAGCTCTAGAGCGTCTCAGGCGAACCTCCCACCCAGGCTATGAAAGCACCCTGTTGATGTAGAGAACACTCGTTCCCTTCCCAGAGCCCTACCTACAGAGACTAGAGACCCGTCCTAAAATTGTTATTTAGGTAGCTTCAAGGCAGCTTGAATGGAGCATTCAAAATGGGTAAGCAAGGCTTGTGCCATAAGTTCCCCGTTTCCAGCGAACATGCAGCCTACCTCCTTGTGATTTCAACCAAGTAAATATACACTCTAGCTACACACTGGTCCCTTCCTTGAATAAAGTTTATTTGGCACGGAATTCTGCGAGTAGCCAACCGCCTCCCCCAGGGAGCGCTCTGGGTAGGCTATCGGGCTTAGCTTCTTCTAAAACCCTGGAGTGTAAGAGGAAGAACTGTGCTTTGGTTACAGCAGGAAAGCAAGCCGACTTTCTCCTGTAAGGATGGGGTCTTAAGGTTTGACTTTAAAGAAGGAATGCGTTGCAGTTTTGGTTTCTCAGTGCCGCTCAGCCTAGGGCAATGAGGGAGATTTGCATGACATATAGGACTTGAGAGAACACATTTCCTGGAGTTGTTGGAGAGCTGAGGAAATCTAGCTCTTCCAAGGAAGAGTGCAGTGTGTTGCCCTACACACAAAATACACAGTGACTGGGAAACGTTTCCGGGCCTGGATGTTTCTTAGTAGCCCTGTGGAGCCTGCTGGTACTCGCTGCTCTTGCAGGGAATAGGGTGCCCACGAGAGGTCCTCGGTGTCTTGAAAAGCTTACTAACCTTAAAAGAAAACAGACCTAAAACAAATGCCACAAGGAAACTGCTGCAAGCTTAGCTTCGGCAGGGCTATTCAAGGCTTTACCTGGAGGAAAGAACTCACGTCAAGTGTCCTTTATCTCTAGGGCGTCTGAGGAGAGGCTCCCACCCAGGCTATGAAAGCACCCTGTTGATGGAGAGAACACTCGTTCCCTTCCCAGAGCCCTGCCTACAATGACTAAAGACTCGTCCTAAAACTGTTATTTAGGTAACTTCAAGGCAGCATGAATGGAGCATTCAAAATGGGAAAGCAAGGCTTGTGCCATAAGGTCCCCTTTTCCAGCGAACACGCGGCCTACCTACTTGTGATTTCTACCAAGTAAATATACACTCTAGCTAAACACTGGTCCCTTCCTTGAACAAAGTTTATTTGGCACGGAGTTCTGCGTGTAGCCAACAGCCTCCCCCAAGGAGCGCTCTAGGTAGGCTATCGGGCTTAGCTTCTTCTAAAACCCTGCAGTGTAAGAGGAAGAACTGTGCTTTGGTTACAGCAGGAACGCAAGCTGACTTTCTCCTGTAAGGATGGGGTCTTAAGGTATGACTTTGTAGAAGGAATGCGAAGCAGTTTTGGTTTCTCAGTGCCGCTCAGCCTAGGGCAATGAGGCAGATTTGCATGACTTGTAGGACGTGAGAGAGCACATTTCCTGGAGCTGTTGGAGAGCTGAGGAAATCTAGCTCTTCCAAGGAAGAGTGCAGTGTGTTGGCCTACACACAAATTACACAGAGTGACTGGGAAAGGTTTCCGGGCCTGGATGTTTCTTAGTAGCCCAGTGGAGACTGCCGGTACTCGGTGGTCTTCCAGGGAATAAGGTGCCCACGCGAGGTCCTCGGTGTCTTGAAAAGCTTACTAACCTTAAAAGGAAACAGACCTGAAACTAATGCCTCAAGGACTCCGCTCCAAGCTTCCACTTCGGCAGGGCTATTCTAGGCTTTACCTTGAGGAAATGACTCACGTCAAGTTTCCTTTTAGCTCTAGAGCGTCTCAGGCGAACCTCCCACCCAGGCTATGAAAGCACCCTGTTGATGTAGAGAACACTCGTTCCCTTCCCAGAGCCCTACCTACAGAGACTAGAGACCCGTCCTAAAATTGTTATTTAGGTAGCTTCAAGGCAGCTTGAATGGAGCATTCAAAATGGGTAAGCAAGGCTTGTGCCATAAGTTCCCCGTTTCCAGCGAACATGCAGCCTACCTCCTTGTGATTTCAACCAAGTAAATATACACTCTAGCTACACACTGGTCCCTTCCTTGAATAAAGTTTATTTGGCACGGAATTCTGCGAGTAGCCAACCGCCTCCCCCAGGGAGCGCTCTGGGTAGGCTATCGGGCTTAGCTTCTTCTAAAACCCTGGAGTGTAAGAGGAAGAACTGTGCTTTGGTTACAGCAGGAAAGCAAGCCGACTTTCTCCTGTAAGGATGGGGTCTTAAGGTTTGACTTTAAAGAAGGAATGCGTTGCAGTTTTGGTTTCTCAGTGCCGCTCAGCCTAGGGCAATGAGGGAGATTTGCATGACATATAGGACTTGAGAGAACACATTTCCTGGAGTTGTTGGAGAGCTGAGGAAATCTAGCTCTTCCAAGGAAGAGTGCAGTGTGTTGCCCTACACACAAAATACACAGTGACTGGGAAACGTTTCCGGGCCTGGATGTTTCTTAGTAGCCCTGTGGAGCCTGCTGGTACTCGGTGCTCTTGCAGGGAATAGGGTGCCCACGAGAGGTCCTCGGTGTCTTGAAAAGCTTACTAACCTTAAAAGAAAACAGACCTAAAACAAATGCCACAAGGAAACTGCTGCAAGCTTAGCTTCGGCAGGGCTATTCAAGGCTTTACCTGGAGGAAAGAACTCACGTCAAGTGTCCTTTATCTCTAGGGCGTCTGAGGAGAGGCTCCCACCCAGGCTATGAAAGCACCCTGTTGATGGAGAGAACACTCGTTCCCTTCCCAGAGCCCTGCCTACAATGACTAAAGACTCGTCCTAAAACTGTTATTTAGGTAACTTCAAGGCAGCATGAATGGAGCATTCAAAATGGGAAAGCAAGGCTTGTGCCATAAGGTCCCCTTTTCCAGCGAACACGCGGCCTACCTACTTGTGATTTCTACCAAGTAAATATACACTCTAGCTAAACACTGGTCCCTTCCTTGAACAAAGTTTATTTGGCACGGAGTTCTGCGTGTAGCCAACAGCCTCCCCCAAGGAGCGCTCTAGGTAGGCTATCGGGCTTAGCTTCTTCTAAAACCCTGCAGTGTAAGAGGAAGAACTGTGCTTTGGTTACAGCAGGAACGCAAGCTGACTTTCTCCTGTAAGGATGGGGTCTTAAGGTATGACTTTGTAGAAGGAATGCGAAGCAGTTTTGGTTTCTCAGTGCCGCTCAGCCTAGGGCAATGAGGCAGATTTGCATGACTTGTAGGACGTGAGAGAGCACATTTCCTGGAGCTGTTGGAGAGCTGAGGAAATCTAGCTCTTCCAAGGAAGAGTGCAGTGTGTTGGCCTACACACAAATTACACAGAGTGACTGGGAAAGGTTTCCGGGCCTGGATGTTTCTTAGTAGCCCAGTGGAGACTGCCGGTACTCGGTGGTCTTCCAGGGAATAAGGTGCCCACGCGAGGTCCTCGGTGTCTTGAAAAGCTTACTAACCTTAAAAGGAAACAGACCTGAAACTAATGCCTCAAGGACTCCGCTCCAAGCTTCCACTTCGGCAGGGCTATTCTAGGCTTTACCTTGAGGAAATGACTCACGTCAAGTTTCCTTTTAGCTCTAGAGCGTCTCAGGCGAACCTCCCACCCAGGCTATGAAAGCACCCTGTTGATGTAGAGAACACTCGTTCCCTTCCCAGAGCCCTACCTACAGAGACTAGAGACCCGTCCTAAAATTGTTATTTAGGTAGCTTCAAGGCAGCTTGAATGGAGCATTCAAAATGGGTAAGCAAGGCTTGTGCCATAAGTTCCCCGTTTCCAGCGAACATGCAGCCTACCTCCTTGTGATTTCAACCAAGTAAATATACACTCTAGCTACACACTGGTCCCTTCCTTGAATAAAGTTTATTTGGCACGGAATTCTGCGAGTAGCCAACCGCCTCCCCCAGGGAGCGCTCTGGGTAGGCTATCGGGCTTAGCTTCTTCTAAAACCCTGGAGTGTAAGAGGAAGAACTGTGCTTTGGTTACAGCAGGAAAGCAAGCCGACTTTCTCCTGTAAGGATGGGGTCTTAAGGTTTGACTTTAAAGAAGGAATGCGTTGCAGTTTTGGTTTCTCAGTGCCGCTCAGCCTAGGGCAATGAGGGAGATTTGCATGACATATAGGACTTGAGAGAACACATTTCCTGGAGTTGTTGGAGAGCTGAGGAAATCTAGCTCTTCCAAGGAAGAGTGCAGTGTGTTGCCCTACACACAAAATACACAGTGACTGGGAAACGTTTCCGGGCCTGGATGTTTCTTAGTAGCCCTGTGGAGCCTGCTGGTACTCGGTGCTCTTGCAGGGAATAGGGTGCCCACGAGAGGTCCTCGGTGTCTTGAAAAGCTTACTAACCTTAAAAGAAAACAGACCTAAAACAAATGCCACAAGGAAACTGCTGCAAGCTTAGCTTCGGCAGGGCTATTCAAGGCTTTACCTGGAGGAAAGAACTCACGTCAAGTGTCCTTTATCTCTAGGGCGTCTGAGGAGAGGCTCCCACCCAGGCTATGAAAGCACCCTGTTGATGGAGAGAACACTCGTTCCCTTCCCAGAGCCCTGCCTACAATGACTAAAGACTCGTCCTAAAACTGTTATTTAGGTAACTTCAAGGCAGCATGAATGGAGCATTCAAAATGGGAAAGCAAGGCTTGTGCCATAAGGTCCCCTTTTCCAGCGAACACGCGGCCTACCTACTTGTGATTTCTACCAAGTAAATATACACTCTAGCTAAACACTGGTCCCTTCCTTGAACAAAGTTTATTTGGCACGGAGTTCTGCGTGTAGCCAACAGCCTCCCCCAAGGAGCGCTCTAGGTAGGCTATCGGGCTTAGCTTCTTCTAAAACCCTGCAGTGTAAGAGGAAGAACTGTGCTTTGGTTACAGCAGGAACGCAAGCTGACTTTCTCCTGTAAGGATGGGGTCTTAAGGTATGACTTTGTAGAAGGAATGCGAAGCAGTTTTGGTTTCTCAGTGCCGCTCAGCCTAGGGCAATGAGGCAGATTTGCATGACTTGTAGGACGTGAGAGAGCACATTTCCTGGAGCTGTTGGAGAGCTGAGGAAATCTAGCTCTTCCAAGGAAGAGTGCAGTGTGTTGGCCTACACACAAATTACACAGAGTGACTGGGAAAGGTTTCCGGGCCTGGATGTTTCTTAGTAGCCCAGTGGAGACTGCCGGTACTCGGTGGTCTTCCAGGGAATAAGGTGCCCACGCGAGGTCCTCGGTGTCTTGAAAAGCTTACTAACCTTAAAAGGAAACAGACCTGAAACTAATGCCTCAAGGACTCCGCTCCAAGCTTCCACTTCGGCAGGGCTATTC
The DNA here is from genome assembly GCF_965194825.1 of Balaenoptera physalus. NCBI lineage: Eukaryota > Metazoa > Chordata > Mammalia > Artiodactyla > Balaenopteridae > Balaenoptera > Balaenoptera physalus. The sequence continues at coordinate 213,689 of NW_028125532.1, forward strand.
TAGGCTTTACCTTGAGGAAATGACTCACGTCAAGTTTCCTTTTAGCTCTAGAGCGTCTCAGGCGAACCTCCCACCCAGGCTATGAAAGCACCCTGTTGATGTAGAGAACACTCGTTCCCTTCCCAGAGCCCTACCTACAGAGACTAGAGACCCGTCCTAAAATTGTTATTTAGGTAGCTTCAAGGCAGCTTGAATGGAGCATTCAAAATGGGTAAGCAAGGCTTGTGCCATAAGTTCCCCGTTTCCAGCGAACATGCAGCCTACCTCCTTGTGATTTCAACCAAGTAAATATACACTCTAGCTACACACTGGTCCCTTCCTTGAATAAAGTTTATTTGGCACGGAATTCTGCGAGTAGCCAACCGCCTCCCCCAGGGAGCGCTCTGGGTAGGCTATCGGGCTTAGCTTCTTCTAAAACCCTGGAGTGTAAGAGGAAGAACTGTGCTTTGGTTACAGCAGGAAAGCAAGCCGACTTTCTCCTGTAAGGATGGGGTCTTAAGGTTTGACTTTAAAGAAGGAATGCGTTGCAGTTTTGGTTTCTCAGTGCCGCTCAGCCTAGGGCAATGAGGGAGATTTGCATGACATATAGGACTTGAGAGAACACATTTCCTGGAGTTGTTGGAGAGCTGAGGAAATCTAGCTCTTCCAAGGAAGAGTGCAGTGTGTTGCCCTACACACAAAATACACAGTGACTGGGAAACGTTTCCGGGCCTGGATGTTTCTTAGTAGCCCTGTGGAGCCTGCTGGTACTCGCTGCTCTTGCAGGGAATAGGGTGCCCACGAGAGGTCCTCGGTGTCTTGAAAAGCTTACTAACCTTAAAAGAAAACAGACCTAAAACAAATGCCACAAGGAAACTGCTGCAAGCTTAGCTTCGGCAGGGCTATTCAAGGCTTTACCTGGAGGAAAGAACTCACGTCAAGTGTCCTTTATCTCTAGGGCGTCTGAGGAGAGGCTCCCACCCAGGCTATGAAAGCACCCTGTTGATGGAGAGAACACTCGTTCCCTTCCCAGAGCCCTGCCTACAATGACTAAAGACTCGTCCTAAAACTGTTATTTAGGTAACTTCAAGGCAGCATGAATGGAGCATTCAAAATGGGAAAGCAAGGCTTGTGCCATAAGGTCCCCTTTTCCAGCGAACACGCGGCCTACCTACTTGTGATTTCTACCAAGTAAATATACACTCTAGCTAAACACTGGTCCCTTCCTTGAACAAAGTTTATTTGGCACGGAGTTCTGCGTGTAGCCAACAGCCTCCCCCAAGGAGCGCTCTAGGTAGGCTATCGGGCTTAGCTTCTTCTAAAACCCTGCAGTGTAAGAGGAAGAACTGTGCTTTGGTTACAGCAGGAACGCAAGCTGACTTTCTCCTGTAAGGATGGGGTCTTAAGGTATGACTTTGTAGAGGGAATGCGAAGCAGTTTTGGTTTCTCAGTGCCGCTCAGCCTAGGGCAATGAGGCAGATTTGCATGACTTGTAGGACGTGAGAGAGCACATTTCCTGGAGCTGTTGGAGAGCTGAGGAAATCTAGCTCTTCCAAGGAAGAGTGCAGTGTGTTGGCCTACACACAAATTACACAGAGTGACTGGGAAAGGTTTCCGGGCCTGGATGTTTCTTAGTAGCCCAGTGGAGACTGCCGGTACTCGGTGGTCTTCCAGGGAATAAGGTGCCCACGCGAGGTCCTCGGTGTCTTGAAAAGCTTACTAACCTTAAAAGGAAACAGACCTGAAACTAATGCCTCAAGGACTCCGCTCCAAGCTTCCACTTCGGCAGGGCTATTCTAGGCTTTACCTTGAGGAAATGACTCACGTCAAGTTTCCTTTTAGCTCTAGAGCGTCTCAGGCGAACCTCCCACCCAGGCTATGAAAGCACCCTGTTGATGTAGAGAACACTCGTTCCCTTCCCAGAGCCCTACCTACAGAGACTAGAGACCCGTCCTAAAATTGTTATTTAGGTAGCTTCAAGGCAGCTTGAATGGAGCATTCAAAATGGGTAAGCAAGGCTTGTGCCATAAGTTCCCCGTTTCCAGCGAACATGCAGCCTACCTCCTTGTGATTTCAACCAAGTAAATATACACTCTAGCTACACACTGGTCCCTTCCTTGAATAAAGTTTATTTGGCACGGAATTCTGCGAGTAGCCAACCGCCTCCCCCAGGGAGCGCTCTGGGTAGGCTATCGGGCTTAGCTTCTTCTAAAACCCTGGAGTGTAAGAGGAAGAACTGTGCTTTGGTTACAGCAGGAAAGCAAGCCGACTTTCTCCTGTAAGGATGGGGTCTTAAGGTTTGACTTTAAAGAAGGAATGCGTTGCAGTTTTGGTTTCTCAGTGCCGCTCAGCCTAGGGCAATGAGGGAGATTTGCATGACATATAGGACTTGAGAGAACACATTTCCTGGAGTTGTTGGAGAGCTGAGGAAATCTAGCTCTTCCAAGGAAGAGTGCAGTGTGTTGCCCTACACACAAAATACACAGTGACTGGGAAACGTTTCCGGGCCTGGATGTTTCTTAGTAGCCCTGTGGAGCCTGCTGGTACTCGGTGCTCTTGCAGGGAATAGGGTGCCCACGAGAGGTCCTCGGTGTCTTGAAAAGCTTACTAACCTTAAAAGAAAACAGACCTAAAACAAATGCCACAAGGAAACTGCTGCAAGCTTAGCTTCGGCAGGGCTATTCAAGGCTTTACCTGGAGGAAAGAACTCACGTCAAGTGTCCTTTATCTCTAGGGCGTCTGAGGAGAGGCTCCCACCCAGGCTATGAAAGCACCCTGTTGATGGAGAGAACACTCGTTCCCTTCCCAGAGCCCTGCCTACAATGACTAAAGACTCGTCCTAAAACTGTTATTTAGGTAACTTCAAGGCAGCATGAATGGAGCATTCAAAATGGGAAAGCAAGGCTTGTGCCATAAGGTCCCCTTTTCCAGCGAACACGCGGCCTACCTACTTGTGATTTCTACCAAGTAAATATACACTCTAGCTAAACACTGGTCCCTTCCTTGAACAAAGTTTATTTGGCACGGAGTTCTGCGTGTAGCCAACAGCCTCCCCCAAGGAGCGCTCTAGGTAGGCTATCGGGCTTAGCTTCTTCTAAAACCCTGCAGTGTAAGAGGAAGAACTGTGCTTTGGTTACAGCAGGAACGCAAGCTGACTTTCTCCTGTAAGGATGGGGTCTTAAGGTATGACTTTGTAGAAGGAATGCGAAGCAGTTTTGGTTTCTCAGTGCCGCTCAGCCTAGGGCAATGAGGCAGATTTGCATGACTTGTAGGACGTGAGAGAGCACATTTCCTGGAGCTGTTGGAGAGCTGAGGAAATCTAGCTCTTCCAAGGAAGAGTGCAGTGTGTTGGCCTACACACAAATTACACAGAGTGACTGGGAAAGGTTTCCGGGCCTGGATGTTTCTTAGTAGCCCAGTGGAGACTGCCGGTACTCGGTGGTCTTCCAGGGAATAAGGTGCCCACGCGAGGTCCTCGGTGTCTTGAAAAGCTTACTAACCTTAAAAGGAAACAGACCTGAAACTAATGCCTCAAGGACTCCGCTCCAAGCTTCCACTTCGGCAGGGCTATTCTAGGCTTTACCTTGAGGAAATGACTCACGTCAAGTTTCCTTTTAGCTCTAGAGCGTCTCAGGCGAACCTCCCACCCAGGCTATGAAAGCACCCTGTTGATGTAGAGAACACTCGTTCCCTTCCCAGAGCCCTACCTACAGAGACTAGAGACCCGTCCTAAAATTGTTATTTAGGTAGCTTCAAGGCAGCTTGAATGGAGCATTCAAAATGGGTAAGCAAGGCTTGTGCCATAAGTTCCCCGTTTCCAGCGAACATGCAGCCTACCTCCTTGTGATTTCAACCAAGTAAATATACACTCTAGCTACACACTGGTCCCTTCCTTGAATAAAGTTTATTTGGCACGGAATTCTGCGAGTAGCCAACCGCCTCCCCCAGGGAGCGCTCTGGGTAGGCTATCGGGCTTAGCTTCTTCTAAAACCCTGGAGTGTAAGAGGAAGAACTGTGCTTTGGTTACAGCAGGAAAGCAAGCCGACTTTCTCCTGTAAGGATGGGGTCTTAAGGTTTGACTTTAAAGAAGGAATGCGTTGCAGTTTTGGTTTCTCAGTGCCGCTCAGCCTAGGGCAATGAGGGAGATTTGCATGACATATAGGACTTGAGAGAACACATTTCCTGGAGTTGTTGGAGAGCTGAGGAAATCTAGCTCTTCCAAGGAAGAGTGCAGTGTGTTGCCCTACACACAAAATACACAGTGACTGGGAAACGTTTCCGGGCCTGGATGTTTCTTAGTAGCCCTGTGGAGCCTGCTGGTACTCGCTGCTCTTGCAGGGAATAGGGTGCCCACGAGAGGTCCTCGGTGTCTTGAAAAGCTTACTAACCTTAAAAGAAAACAGACCTAAAACAAATGCCACAAGGAAACTGCTGCAAGCTTAGCTTCGGCAGGGCTATTCAAGGCTTTACCTGGAGGAAAGAACTCACGTCAAGTGTCCTTTATCTCTAGGGCGTCTGAGGAGAGGCTCCCACCCAGGCTATGAAAGCACCCTGTTGATGGAGAGAACACTCGTTCCCTTCCCAGAGCCCTGCCTACAATGACTAAAGACTCGTCCTAAAACTGTTATTTAGGTAACTTCAAGGCAGCATGAATGGAGCATTCAAAATGGGAAAGCAAGGCTTGTGCCATAAGGTCCCCTTTTCCAGCGAACACGCGGCCTACCTACTTGTGATTTCTACCAAGTAAATATACACTCTAGCTAAACACTGGTCCCTTCCTTGAACAAAGTTTATTTGGCACGGAGTTCTGCGTGTAGCCAACAGCCTCCCCCAAGGAGCGCTCTAGGTAGGCTATCGGGCTTAGCTTCTTCTAAAACCCTGCAGTGTAAGAGGAAGAACTGTGCTTTGGTTACAGCAGGAACGCAAGCTGACTTTCTCCTGTAAGGATGGGGTCTTAAGGTATGACTTTGTAGAAGGAATGCGAAGCAGTTTTGGTTTCTCAGTGCCGCTCAGCCTAGGGCAATGAGGCAGATTTGCATGACTTGTAGGACGTGAGAGAGCACATTTCCTGGAGCTGTTGGAGAGCTGAGGAAATCTAGCTCTTCCAAGGAAGAGTGCAGTGTGTTGGCCTACACACAAATTACACAGAGTGACTGGGAAAGGTTTCCGGGCCTGGATGTTTCTTAGTAGCCCAGTGGAGACTGCCGGTACTCGGTGGTCTTCCAGGGAATAAGGTGCCCACGCGAGGTCCTCGGTGTCTTGAAAAGCTTACTAACCTTAAAAGGAAACAGACCTGAAACTAATGCCTCAAGGACTCCGCTCCAAGCTTCCACTTCGGCAGGGCTATTCTAGGCTTTACCTTGAGGAAATGACTCACGTCAAGTTTCCTTTTAGCTCTAGAGCGTCTCAGGCGAACCTCCCACCCAGGCTATGAAAGCACCCTGTTGATGTAGAGAACACTCGTTCCCTTCCCAGAGCCCTACCTACAGAGACTAGAGACCCGTCCTAAAATTGTTATTTAGGTAGCTTCAAGGCAGCTTGAATGGAGCATTCAAAATGGGTAAGCAAGGCTTGTGCCATAAGTTCCCCGTTTCCAGCGAACATGCAGCCTACCTCCTTGTGATTTCAACCAAGTAAATATACACTCTAGCTACACACTGGTCCCTTCCTTGAATAAAGTTTATTTGGCACGGAATTCTGCGAGTAGCCAACAGCCTCCCCCAGGGAGCGCTCTGGGTAGGCTATCGGGCTTAGCTTCTTCTAAAACCCTGGAGTGTAAGAGGAAGAACTGTGCTTTGGTTACAGCAGGAAAGCAAGCCGACTTTCTCCTGTAAGGATGGGGTCTTAAGGTTTGACTTTAAAGAAGGAATGCGTTGCAGTTTTGGTTTCTCAGTGCCGCTCAGCCTAGGGCAATGAGGGAGATTTGCATGACATATAGGACTTGAGAGAACACATTTCCTGGAGTTGTTGGAGAGCTGAGGAAATCTAGCTCTTCCAAGGAAGAGTGCAGTGTGTTGCCCTACACACAAAATACACAGTGACTGGGAAACGTTTCCGGGCCTGGATGTTTCTTAGTAGCCCTGTGGAGCCTGCTGGTACTCGGTGCTCTTGCAGGGAATAGGGTGCCCACGAGAGGTCCTCGGTGTCTTGAAAAGCTTACTAACCTTAAAAGAAAACAGACCTAAAACAAATGCCACAAGGAAACTGCTGCAAGCTTAGCTTCGGCAGGGCTATTCAAGGCTTTACCTGGAGGAAAGAACTCACGTCAAGTGTCCTTTATCTCTAGGGCGTCTGAGGAGAGGCTCCCACCCAGGCTATGAAAGCACCCTGTTGATGGAGAGAACACTCGTTCCCTTCCCAGAGCCCTGCCTACAATGACTAAAGACTCGTCCTAAAACTGTTATTTAGGTAACTTCAAGGCAGCATGAATGGAGCATTCAAAATGGGAAAGCAAGGCTTGTGCCATAAGGTCCCCTTTTCCAGCGAACACGCGGCCTACCTACTTGTGATTTCTACCAAGTAAATATACACTCTAGCTAAACACTGGTCCCTTCCTTGAACAAAGTTTATTTGGCACGGAGTTCTGCGTGTAGCCAACAGCCTCCCCCAAGGAGCGCTCTAGGTAGGCTATCGGGCTTAGCTTCTTCTAAAACCCTGCAGTGTAAGAGGAAGAACTGTGCTTTGGTTACAGCAGGAACGCAAGCTGACTTTCTCCTGTAAGGATGGGGTCTTAAGGTATGACTTTGTAGAAGGAATGCGAAGCAGTTTTGGTTTCTCAGTGCCGCTCAGCCTAGGGCAATGAGGCAGATTTGCATGACTTGTAGGACGTGAGAGAGCACATTTCCTGGAGCTGTTGGAGAGCTGAGGAAATCTAGCTCTTCCAAGGAAGAGTGCAGTGTGTTGGCCTACACACAAATTACACAGAGTGACTGGGAAAGGTTTCCGGGCCTGGATGTTTCTTAGTAGCCCAGTGGAGACTGCCGGTACTCGGTGGTCTTCCAGGGAATAAGGTGCCCACGCGAGGTCCTCGGTGTCTTGAAAAGCTTACTAACCTTAAAAGGAAACAGACCTGAAACTAATGCCTCAAGGACTCCGCTCCAAGCTTCCACTTCGGCAGGGCTATTCTAGGCTTTACCTTGAGGAAATGACTCACGTCAAGTTTCCTTTTAGCTCTAGAGCGTCTCAGGCGAACCTCCCACCCAGGCTATGAAAGCACCCTGTTGATGTAGAGAACACTCGTTCCCTTCCCAGAGCCCTACCTACAGAGACTAGAGACCCGTCCTAAAATTGTTATTTAGGTAGCTTCAAGGCAGCTTGAATGGAGCATTCAAAATGGGTAAGCAAGGCTTGTGCCATAAGTTCCCCGTTTCCAGCGAACATGCAGCCTACCTCCTTGTGATTTCAACCAAGTAAATATACACTCTAGCTACACACTGGTCCCTTCCTTGAATAAAGTTTATTTGGCACGGAATTCTGCGAGTAGCCAACCGCCTCCCCCAGGGAGCGCTCTGGGTAGGCTATCGGGCTTAGCTTCTTCTAAAACCCTGGAGTGTAAGAGGAAGAACTGTGCTTTGGTTACAGCAGGAAAGCAAGCCGACTTTCTCCTGTAAGGATGGGGTCTTAAGGTTTGACTTTAAAGAAGGAATGCGTTGCAGTTTTGGTTTCTCAGTGCCGCTCAGCCTAGGGCAATGAGGGAGATTTGCATGACATATAGGACTTGAGAGAACACATTTCCTGGAGTTGTTGGAGAGCTGAGGAAATCTAGCTCTTCCAAGGAAGAGTGCAGTGTGTTGCCCTACACACAAAATACACAGTGACTGGGAAACGTTTCCGGGCCTGGATGTTTCTTAGTAGCCCTGTGGAGCCTGCTGGTACTCGGTGCTCTTGCAGGGAATAGGGTGCCCACGAGAGGTCCTCGGTGTCTTGAAAAGCTTACTAACCTTAAAAGAAAACAGACCTAAAACAAATGCCACAAGGAAACTGCTGCAAGCTTAGCTTCGGCAGGGCTATTCAAGGCTTTACCTGGAGGAAAGAACTCACGTCAAGTGTCCTTTATCTCTAGGGCGTCTGAGGAGAGGCTCCCACCCAGGCTATGAAAGCACCCTGTTGATGGAGAGAACACTCGTTCCCTTCCCAGAGCCCTGCCTACAATGACTAAAGACTCGTCCTAAAACTGTTATTTAGGTAACTTCAAGGCAGCATGAATGGAGCATTCAAAATGGGAAAGCAAGGCTTGTGCCATAAGGTCCCCTTTTCCAGCGAACACGCGGCCTACCTACTTGTGATTTCTACCAAGTAAATATACACTCTAGCTAAACACTGGTCCCTTCCTTGAACAAAGTTTATTTGGCACGGAGTTCTGCGTGTAGCCAACAGCCTCCCCCAAGGAGCGCTCTAGGTAGGCTATCGGGCTTAGCTTCTTCTAAAACCCTGCAGTGTAAGAGGAAGAACTGTGCTTTGGTTACAGCAGGAACGCAAGCTGACTTTCTCCTGTAAGGATGGGGTCTTAAGGTATGACTTTGTAGAAGGAATGCGAAGCAGTTTTGGTTTCTCAGTGCCGCTCAGCCTAGGGCAATGAGGCAGATTTGCATGACTTGTAGGACGTGAGAGAGCACATTTCCTGGAGCTGTTGGAGAGCTGAGGAAATCTAGCTCTTCCAAGGAAGAGTGCAGTGTGTTGGCCTACACACAAATTACACAGAGTGACTGGGAAAGGTTTCCGGGCCTGGATGTTTCTTAGTAGCCCAGTGGAGACTGCCGGTACTCGGTGGTCTTCCAGGGAATAAGGTGCCCACGCGAGGTCCTCGGTGTCTTGAAAAGCTTACTAACCTTAAAAGGAAACAGACCTGAAACTAATGCCTCAAGGACTCCGCTCCAAGCTTCCACTTCGGCAGGGCTATTCTAGGCTTTACCTTGAGGAAATGACTCACGTCAAGTTTCCTTTTAGCTCTAGAGCGTCTCAGGCGAACCTCCCACCCAGGCTATGAAAGCACCCTGTTGATGTAGAGAACACTCGTTCCCTTCCCAGAGCCCTACCTACAGAGACTAGAGACCCGTCCTAAAATTGTTATTTAGGTAGCTTCAAGGCAGCTTGAATGGAGCATTCAAAATGGGTAAGCAAGGCTTGTGCCATAAGTTCCCCGTTTCCAGCGAACATGCAGCCTACCTCCTTGTGATTTCAACCAAGTAAATATACACTCTAGCTACACACTGGTCCCTTCCTTGAATAAAGTTTATTTGGCACGGAATTCTGCGAGTAGCCAACCGCCTCCCCCAGGGAGCGCTCTGGGTAGGCTATCGGGCTTAGCTTCTTCTAAAACCCTGGAGTGTAAGAGGAAGAACTGTGCTTTGGTTACAGCAGGAAAGCAAGCCGACTTTCTCCTGTAAGGATGGGGTCTTAAGGTTTGACTTTAAAGAAGGAATGCGTTGCAGTTTTGGTTTCTCAGTGCCGCTCAGCCTAGGGCAATGAGGGAGATTTGCATGACATATAGGACTTGAGAGAACACATTTCCTGGAGTTGTTGGAGAGCTGAGGAAATCTAGCTCTTCCAAGGAAGAGTGCAGTGTGTTGCCCTACACACAAAATACACAGTGACTGGGAAACGTTTCCGGGCCTGGATGTTTCTTAGTAGCCCTGTGGAGCCTGCTGGTACTCGGTGCTCTTGCAGGGAATAGGGTGCCCACGAGAGGTCCTCGGTGTCTTGAAAAGCTTACTAACCTTAAAAGAAAACAGACCTAAAACAAATGCCACAAGGAAACTGCTGCAAGCTTAGCTTCGGCAGGGCTATTCAAGGCTTTACCTGGAGGAAAGAACTCACGTCAAGTGTCCTTTATCTCTAGGGCGTCTGAGGAGAGGCTCCCACCCAGGCTATGAAAGCACCCTGTTGATGGAGAGAACACTCGTTCCCTTCCCAGAGCCCTGCCTACAATGACTAAAGACTCGTCCTAAAACTGTTATTTAGGTAACTTCAAGGCAGCATGAATGGAGCATTCAAAATGGGAAAGCAAGGCTTGTGCCATAAGGTCCCCTTTTCCAGCGAACACGCGGCCTACCTACTTGTGATTTCTACCAAGTAAATATACACTCTAGCTAAACACTGGTCCCTTCCTTGAACAAAGTTTATTTGGCACGGAGTTCTGCGTGTAGCCAACAGCCTCCCCCAAGGAGCGCTCTAGGTAGGCTATCGGGCTTAGCTTCTTCTAAAACCCTGCAGTGTAAGAGGAAGAACTGTGCTTTGGTTACAGCAGGAACGCAAGCTGACTTTCTCCTGTAAGGATGGGGTCTTAAGGTATGACTTTGTAGAAGGAATGCGAAGCAGTTTTGGTTTCTCAGTGCCGCTCAGCCTAGGGCAATGAGGCAGATTTGCATGACTTGTAGGACGTGAGAGAGCACATTTCCTGGAGCTGTTGGAGAGCTGAGGAAATCTAGCTCTTCCAAGGAAGAGTGCAGTGTGTTGGCCTACACACAAATTACACAGAGTGACTGGGAAAGGTTTCCGGGCCTGGATGTTTCTTAGTAGCCCAGTGGAGACTGCCGGTACTCGGTGGTCTTCCAGGGAATAAGGTGCCCACGCGAGGTCCTCGGTGTCTTGAAAAGCTTACTAACCTTAAAAGGAAACAGACCTGAAACTAATGCCTCAAGGACTCCGCTCCAAGCTTCCACTTCGGCAGGGCTATTCTAGGCTTTACCTTGAGGAAATGACTCACGTCAAGTTTCCTTTTAGCTCTAGAGCGTCTCAGGCGAACCTCCCACCCAGGCTATGAAAGCACCCTGTTGATGTAGAGAACACTCGTTCCCTTCCCAGAGCCCTACCTACAGAGACTAGAGACCCGTCCTAAAATTGTTATTTAGGTAGCTTCAAGGCAGCTTGAATGGAGCATTCAAAATGGGTAAGCAAGGCTTGTGCCATAAGTTCCCCGTTTCCAGCGAACATGCAGCCTACCTCCTTGTGATTTCAACCAAGTAAATATACACTCTAGCTACACACTGGTCCCTTCCTTGAATAAAGTTTATTTGGCACGGAATTCTGCGAGTAGCCAACCGCCTCCCCCAGGGAGCGCTCTGGGTAGGCTATCGGGCTTAGCTTCTTCTAAAACCCTGGAGTGTAAGAGGAAGAACTGTGCTTTGGTTACAGCAGGAAAGCAAGCCGACTTTCTCCTGTAAGGATGGGGTCTTAAGGTTTGACTTTAAAGAAGGAATGCGTTGCAGTTTTGGTTTCTCAGTGCCGCTCAGCCTAGGGCAATGAGGGAGATTTGCATGACATATAGGACTTGAGAGAACACATTTCCTGGAGTTGTTGGAGAGCTGAGGAAATCTAGCTCTTCCAAGGAAGAGTGCAGTGTGTTGCCCTACACACAAAATACACAGTGACTGGGAAACGTTTCCGGGCCTGGATGTTTCTTAGTAGCCCTGTGGAGCCTGCTGGTACTCGCTGCTCTTGCAGGGAATAGGGTGCCCACGAGAGGTCCTCGGTGTCTTGAAAAGCTTACTAACCTTAAAAGAAAACAGACCTAAAACAAATGCCACAAGGAAACTGCTGCAAGCTTAGCTTCGGCAGGGCTATTCAAGGCTTTACCTGGAGGAAAGAACTCACGTCAAGTGTCCTTTATCTCTAGGGCGTCTGAGGAGAGGCTCCCACCCAGGCTATGAAAGCACCCTGTTGATGGAGAGAACACTCGTTCCCTTCCCAGAGCCCTGCCTACAATGACTAAAGACTCGTCCTAAAACTGTTATTTAGGTAACTTCAAGGCAGCATGAATGGAGCATTCAAAATGGGAAAGCAAGGCTTGTGCCATAAGGTCCCCTTTTCCAGCGAACACGCGGCCTACCTACTTGTGATTTCTACCAAGTAAATATACACTCTAGCTAAACACTGGTCCCTTCCTTGAACAAAGTTTATTTGGCACGGAGTTCTGCGTGTAGCCAACAGCCTCCCCCAAGGAGCGCTCTAGGTAGGCTATCGGGCTTAGCTTCTTCTAAAACCCTGCAGTGTAAGAGGAAGAACTGTGCTTTGGTTACAGCAGGAACGCAAGCTGACTTTCTCCTGTAAGGATGGGGTCTTAAGGTATGACTTTGTAGAGGGAATGCGAAGCAGTTTTGGTTTCTCAGTGCCGCTCAGCCTAGGGCAATGAGGCAGATTTGCATGACTTGTAGGACGTGAGAGAGCACATTTCCTGGAGCTGTTGGAGAGCTGAGGAAATCTAGCTCTTCCAAGGAAGAGTGCAGTGTGTTGGCCTACACACAAATTACACAGAGTGACTGGGAAAGGTTTCCGGGCCTGGATGTTTCTTAGTAGCCCAGTGGAGACTGCCGGTACTCGGTGGTCTTCCAGGGAATAAGGTGCCCACGCGAGGTCCTCGGTGTCTTGAAAAGCTTACTAACCTTAAAAGGAAACAGACCTGAAACTAATGCCTCAAGGACTCCGCTCCAAGCTTCCACTTCGGCAGGGCTATTCTAGGCTTTACCTTGAGGAAATGACTCACGTCAAGTTTCCTTTTAGCTCTAGAGCGTCTCAGGCGAACCTCCCACCCAGGCTATGAAAGCACCCTGTTGATGTAGAGAACACTCGTTCCCTTCCCAGAGCCCTACCTACAGAGACTAGAGACCCGTCCTAAAATTGTTATTTAGGTAGCTTCAAGGCAGCTTGAATGGAGCATTCAAAATGGGTAAGCAAGGCTTGTGCCATAAGTTCCCCGTTTCCAGCGAACATGCAGCCTACCTCCTTGTGATTTCAACCAAGTAAATATACACTCTAGCTACACACTGGTCCCTTCCTTGAATAAAGTTTATTTGGCACGGAATTCTGCGAGTAGCCAACAGCCTCCCCCAGGGAGCGCTCTGGGTAGGCTATCGGGCTTAGCTTCTTCTAAAACCCTGGAGTGTAAGAGGAAGAACTGTGCTTTGGTTACAGCAGGAAAGCAAGCCGACTTTCTCCTGTAAGGATGGGGTCTTAAGGTTTGACTTTAAAGAAGGAATGCGTTGCAGTTTTGGTTTCTCAGTGCCGCTCAGCCTAGGGCAATGAGGGAGATTTGCATGACATATAGGACTTGAGAGAACACATTTCCTGGAGTTGTTGGAGAGCTGAGGAAATCTAGCTCTTCCAAGGAAGAGTGCAGTGTGTTGCCCTACACACAAAATACACAGTGACTGGGAAACGTTTCCGGGCCTGGATGTTTCTTAGTAGCCCTGTGGAGCCTGCTGGTACTCGGTGCTCTTGCAGGGAATAGGGTGCCCACGAGAGGTCCTCGGTGTCTTGAAAAGCTTACTAACCTTAAAAGAAAACAGACCTAAAACAAATGCCACAAGGAAACTGCTGCAAGCTTAGCTTCGGCAGGGCTATTCAAGGCTTTACCTGGAGGAAAGAACTCACGTCAAGTGTCCTTTATCTCTAGGGCGTCTGAGGAGAGGCTCCCACCCAGGCTATGAAAGCACCCTGTTGATGGAGAGAACACTCGTTCCCTTCCCAGAGCCCTGCCTACAATGACTAAAGACTCGTCCTAAAACTGTTATTTAGGTAACTTCAAGGCAGCATGAATGGAGCATTCAAAATGGGAAAGCAAGGCTTGTGCCATAAGGTCCCCTTTTCCAGCGAACACGCGGCCTACCTACTTGTGATTTCTACCAAGTAAATATACACTCTAGCTAAACACTGGTCCCTTCCTTGAACAAAGTTTATTTGGCACGGAGTTCTGCGTGTAGCCAACAGCCTCCCCCAAGGAGCGCTCTAGGTAGGCTATCGGGCTTAGCTTCTTCTAAAACCCTGCAGTGTAAGAGGAAGAACTGTGCTTTGGTTACAGCAGGAACGCAAGCCGACTTTCTCCTGTAAGGATGGGGTCTTAAGGCATGACTTTGTAGCAGGAATGCGAAGCAGTTTTGGTTTCTCAGTGCCGCTCAGCCTAGGGCAATGAGGGAGATTTGCATGACATATAAGACTTGAGACAACACATTTCCTGGAGTTGTTGGAGAGCTGAGGAAATCTAGCTCTTCCAAGGAAGAGTGTAGTGTGTTGGCCTACACACAAAATACAAAGAGTGACTGGGAAAAGTTTCCGGGACAGGATGTTTCTTAGTAGCCCAGTGGAGCCTGCCGGTACTCGGTGTTCTTGCAGGGAAGAGGGTGCCCACGCGAGGTCCTCGGGGTCTTGAAAAGCTTACTAACCTTAAAAGGAAACAGACCTGAAACTAATGCCTCAAGGACTCCGCTCCAAGCTTCCACTTCGGCAGGGCTATTCTAGGCTTTACCTTGAGGAAATGACTCACGTCAAGTTTCCTTTTAGCTCTAGAGCGTCTCAGGCGAACCTCCCACCCAGGCTATGAAAGCACCCTGTTGATGTAGAGAACACTCGTTCCCTTCCCAGAGCCCTACCTACAGAGACTAGAGACCCGTCCTAAAATTGTTATTTAGGTAGCTTCAAGGCAGCTTGAATGGAGCATTCAAAATGGGTAAGCAAGGCTTGTGCCATAAGTTCCCCGTTTCCAGCGAACATGCAGCCTACCTCCTTGTGATTTCAACCAAGTAAATATACACTCTAGCTACACACTGGTCCCTTCCTTGAATAAAGTTTATTTGGCACGGAATTCTGCGAGTAGCCAACCGCCTCCCCCAGGGAGCGCTCTGGGTAGGCTATCGGGCTTAGCTTCTTCTAAAACCCTGGAGTGTAAGAGGAAGAACTGTGCTTTGGTTACAGCAGGAAAGCAAGCCGACTTTCTCCTGTAAGGATGGGGTCTTAAGGTTTGACTTTAAAGAAGGAATGCGTTGCAGTTTTGGTTTCTCAGTGCCGCTCAGCCTAGGGCAATGAGGGAGATTTGCATGACATATAGGACTTGAGAGAACACATTTCCTGGAGTTGTTGGAGAGCTGAGGAAATCTAGCTCTTCCAAGGAAGAGTGCAGTGTGTTGCCCTACACACAAAATACACAGTGACTGGGAAACGTTTAAGGGCCTGGATGTTTCTTAGTAGCCCTGTGGAGCCTGCTGGTACTCGCTGCTCTTGCAGGGAATAGGGTGCCCACGAGAGGTCCTCGGTGTCTTGAAAAGCTTACTAACCTTAAAAGAAAACAGACCTAAAACAAATGCCACAAGGAAACTGCTGCAAGCTTAGCTTCGGCAGGGCTATTCAAGGCTTTACCTGGAGGAAAGAACTCACGTCAAGTGTCCTTTATCTCTAGGGCGTCTGAGGAGAGGCTCCCACCCAGGCTATGAAAGCACCCTGTTGATGGAGAGAACACTCGTTCCCTTCCCAGAGCCCTGCCTACAATGACTAAAGACTCGTCCTAAAACTGTTACTTAGGTAACTTCAAGGCAGCATGAATGGAGCATTCAAAATGGGAAAGCAAGGCTTGTGCCATAAGGTCCCCTTTTCCAGCGAACACGCGGCCTACCTACTTGTGATTTCTACCAAGTAAATATACACTCTAGCTAAACACTGGTCCCTTCCTTGAACAAAGTTTATTTGGCACGGAGTTCTGCGTGTAGCCAACAGCCTCCCCCAAGGAGCGCTCTAGGTAGGCTATCGGGCTTAGCTTCTTCTAAAACCCTGCAGTGTAAGAGGAAGAACTGTGCTTTGGTTACAGCAGGAACGCAAGCCGACTTTCTCCTGTAAGGATGGGGTCTTAAGGCATGACTTTGTAGAAGGAATGCGAAGCAGTTTTGGTTTCTCAGTGCCGCTCAGCCTAGGGCAATGAGGCAGATTTGCATGACTTGTAGGACGTGAGAGAGCACATTTCCTGGAGCTGTTGGAGAGCTGAGGAAATCTAGCTCTTCCAAGGAAGAGTGCAGTGTGTTGGCCTACACACAAATTACACAGAGTGACTGGGAAAGGTTTCCGGGCCTGGATGTTTCTTAGTAGCCCAGTGGAGACTGCCGGTACTCGGTGGTCTTCCAGGGAATAAGGTGCCCACGCGAGGTCCTCGGTGTCTTGAAAAGCTTACTAACCTTAAAAGGAAACAGACCTGAAACTAATGCCTCAAGGACTCCGCTCCAAGCTTCCACTTCGGCAGGGCTATTCTAGGCTTTACCTTGAGGAAATGACTCACGTCAAGTTTCCTTTTAGCTCTAGAGCGTCTCAGGCGAACCTCCCACCCAGGCTATGAAAGCACCCTGTTGATGTAGAGAACACTCGTTCCCTTCCCAGAGCCCTACCTACAGAGACTAGAGACCCGTCCTAAAATTGTTATTTAGGTAGCTTCAAGGCAGCTTGAATGGAGCATTCAAAATGGGTAAGCAAGGCTTGTGCCATAAGTTCCCCGTTTCCAGCGAACATGCAGCCTACCTCCTTGTGATTTCAACCAAGTAAATATACACTCTAGCTACACACTGGTCCCTTCCTTGAATAAAGTTTATTTGGCACGGAATTCTGCGAGTAGCCAACCGCCTCCCCCAGGGAGCGCTCTGGGTAGGCTATCGGGCTTAGCTTCTTCTAAAACCCTGGAGTGTAAGAGGAAGAACTGTGCTTTGGTTACAGCAGGAAAGCAAGCCGACTTTCTCCTGTAAGGATGGGGTCTTAAGGTTTGACTTTAAAGAAGGAATGCGTTGCAGTTTTGGTTTCTCAGTGCCGCTCAGCCTAGGGCAATGAGGGAGATTTGCATGACATATAGGACTTGAGAGAACACATTTCCTGGAGTTGTTGGAGAGCTGAGGAAATCTAGCTCTTCCAAGGAAGAGTGCAGTGTGTTGCCCTACACACAAAATACACAGTGACTGGGAAACGTTTCCGGGCCTGGATGTTTCTTAGTAGCCCTGTGGAGCCTGCTGGTACTCGGTGCTCTTGCAGGGAATAGGGTGCCCACGAGAGGTCCTCGGTGTCTTGAAAAGCTTACTAACCTTAAAAGAAAACAGACCTAAAACAAATGCCACAAGGAAACTGCTGCAAGCTTAGCTTCGGCAGGGCTATTCAAGGCTTTACCTGGAGGAAAGAACTCACGTCAAGTGTCCTTTATCTCTAGGGCGTCTGAGGAGAGGCTCCCACCCAGGCTATGAAAGCACCCTGTTGATGGAGAGAACACTCGTTCCCTTCCCAGAGCCCTGCCTACAATGACTAAAGACTCGTCCTAAAACTGTTATTTAGGTAACTTCAAGGCAGCATGAATGGAGCATTCAAAATGGGAAAGCAAGGCTTGTGCCATAAGGTCCCCTTTTCCAGCGAACACGCGGCCTACCTACTTGTGATTTCTACCAAGTAAATATACACTCTAGCTAAACACTGGTCCCTTCCTTGAACAAAGTTTATTTGGCACGGAGTTCTGCGTGTAGCCAACAGCCTCCCCCAAGGAGCGCTCTAGGTAGGCTATCGGGCTTAGCTTCTTCTAAAACCCTGCAGTGTAAGAGGAAGAACTGTGCTTTGGTTACAGCAGGAACGCAAGCTGACTTTCTCCTGTAAGGATGGGGTCTTAAGGTATGACTTTGTAGAAGGAATGCGAAGCAGTTTTGGTTTCTCAGTGCCGCTCAGCCTAGGGCAATGAGGCAGATTTGCATGACTTGTAGGACGTGAGAGAGCACATTTCCTGGAGCTGTTGGAGAGCTGAGGAAATCTAGCTCTTCCAAGGAAGAGTGCAGTGTGTTGGCCTACACACAAATTACACAGAGTGACTGGGAAAGGTTTCCGGGCCTGGATGTTTCTTAGTAGCCCAGTGGAGACTGCCGGTACTCGGTGGTCTTCCAGGGAATAAGGTGCCCACGCGAGGTCCTCGGTGTCTTGAAAAGCTTACTAACCTTAAAAGGAAACAGACCTGAAACTAATGCCTCAAGGACTCCGCTCCAAGCTTCCACTTCGGCAGGGCTATTCTAGGCTTTACCTTGAGGAAATGACTCACGTCAAGTTTCCTTTTAGCTCTAGAGCGTCTCAGGCGAACCTCCCACCCAGGCTATGAAAGCACCCTGTTGATGTAGAGAACACTCGTTCCCTTCCCAGAGCCCTACCTACAGAGACTAGAGACCCGTCCTAAAATTGTTATTTAGGTAGCTTCAAGGCAGCTTGAATGGAGCATTCAAAATGGGTAAGCAAGGCTTGTGCCATAAGTTCCCCGTTTCCAGCGAACATGCAGCCTACCTCCTTGTGATTTCAACCAAGTAAATATACACTCTAGCTACACACTGGTCCCTTCCTTGAATAAAGTTTATTTGGCACGGAATTCTGCGAGTAGCCAACCGCCTCCCCCAGGGAGCGCTCTGGGTAGGCTATCGGGCTTAGCTTCTTCTAAAACCCTGGAGTGTAAGAGGAAGAACTGTGCTTTGGTTACAGCAGGAAAGCAAGCCGACTTTCTCCTGTAAGGATGGGGTCTTAAGGTTTGACTTTAAAGAAGGAATGCGTTGCAGTTTTGGTTTCTCAGTGCCGCTCAGCCTAGGGCAATGAGGGAGATTTGCATGACATATAGGACTTGAGAGAACACATTTCCTGGAGTTGTTGGAGAGCTGAGGAAATCTAGCTCTTCCAAGGAAGAGTGCAGTGTGTTGCCCTACACACAAAATACACAGTGACTGGGAAACGTTTCCGGGCCTGGATGTTTCTTAGTAGCCCTGTGGAGCCTGCTGGTACTCGGTGCTCTTGCAGGGAATAGGGTGCCCACGAGAGGTCCTCGGTGTCTTGAAAAGCTTACTAACCTTAAAAGAAAACAGACCTAAAACAAATGCCACAAGGAAACTGCTGCAAGCTTAGCTTCGGCAGGGCTATTCAAGGCTTTACCTGGAGGAAAGAACTCACGTCAAGTGTCCTTTATCTCTAGGGCGTCTGAGGAGAGGCTCCCACCCAGGCTATGAAAGCACCCTGTTGATGGAGAGAACACTCGTTCCCTTCCCAGAGCCCTGCCTACAATGACTAAAGACTCGTCCTAAAACTGTTATTTAGGTAACTTCAAGGCAGCATGAATGGAGCATTCAAAATGGGAAAGCAAGGCTTGTGCCATAAGGTCCCCTTTTCCAGCGAACACGCGGCCTACCTACTTGTGATTTCTACCAAGTAAATATACACTCTAGCTAAACACTGGTCCCTTCCTTGAACAAAGTTTATTTGGCACGGAGTTCTGCGTGTAGCCAACAGCCTCCCCCAAGGAGCGCTCTAGGTAGGCTATCGGGCTTAGCTTCTTCTAAAACCCTGCAGTGTAAGAGGAAGAACTGTGCTTTGGTTACAGCAGGAACGCAAGCTGACTTTCTCCTGTAAGGATGGGGTCTTAAGGTATGACTTTGTAGAAGGAATGCGAAGCAGTTTTGGTTTCTCAGTGCCGCTCAGCCTAGGGCAATGAGGCAGATTTGCATGACTTGTAGGACGTGAGAGAGCACATTTCCTGGAGCTGTTGGAGAGCTGAGGAAATCTAGCTCTTCCAAGGAAGAGTGCAGTGTGTTGGCCTACACACAAATTACACAGAGTGACTGGGAAAGGTTTCCGGGCCTGGATGTTTCTTAGTAGCCCAGTGGAGACTGCCGGTACTCGGTGGTCTTCCAGGGAATAAGGTGCCCACGCGAGGTCCTCGGTGTCTTGAAAAGCTTACTAACCTTAAAAGGAAACAGACCTGAAACTAATGCCTCAAGGACTCCGCTCCAAGCTTCCACTTCGGCAGGGCTATTCTAGGCTTTACCTTGAGGAAATGACTCACGTCAAGTTTCCTTTTAGCTCTAGAGCGTCTCAGGCGAACCTCCCACCCAGGCTATGAAAGCACCCTGTTGATGTAGAGAACACTCGTTCCCTTCCCAGAGCCCTACCTACAGAGACTAGAGACCCGTCCTAAAATTGTTATTTAGGTAGCTTCAAGGCAGCTTGAATGGAGCATTCAAAATGGGTAAGCAAGGCTTGTGCCATAAGTTCCCCGTTTCCAGCGAACATGCAGCCTACCTCCTTGTGATTTCAACCAAGTAAATATACACTCTAGCTACACACTGGTCCCTTCCTTGAATAAAGTTTATTTGGCACGGAATTCTGCGAGTAGCCAACCGCCTCCCCCAGGGAGCGCTCTGGGTAGGCTATCGGGCTTAGCTTCTTCTAAAACCCTGGAGTGTAAGAGGAAGAACTGTGCTTTGGTTACAGCAGGAAAGCAAGCCGACTTTCTCCTGTAAGGATGGGGTCTTAAGGTTTGACTTTAAAGAAGGAATGCGTTGCAGTTTTGGTTTCTCAGTGCCGCTCAGCCTAGGGCAATGAGGGAGATTTGCATGACATATAGGACTTGAGAGAACACATTTCCTGGAGTTGTTGGAGAGCTGAGGAAATCTAGCTCTTCCAAGGAAGAGTGCAGTGTGTTGCCCTACACACAAAATACACAGTGACTGGGAAACGTTTCCGGGCCTGGATGTTTCTTAGTAGCCCTGTGGAGCCTGCTGGTACTCGGTGCTCTTGCAGGGAATAGGGTGCCCACGAGAGGTCCTCGGTGTCTTGAAAAGCTTACTAACCTTAAAAGAAAACAGACCTAAAACAAATGCCACAAGGAAACTGCTGCAAGCTTAGCTTCGGCAGGGCTATTCAAGGCTTTACCTGGAGGAAAGAACTCACGTCAAGTGTCCTTTATCTCTAGGGCGTCTGAGGAGAGGCTCCCACCCAGGCTATGAAAGCACCCTGTTGATGGAGAGAACACTCGTTCCCTTCCCAGAGCCCTGCCTACAATGACTAAAGACTCGTCCTAAAACTGTTATTTAGGTAACTTCAAGGCAGCATGAATGGAGCATTCAAAATGGGAAAGCAAGGCTTGTGCCATAAGGTCCCCTTTTCCAGCGAACACGCGGCCTACCTACTTGTGATTTCTACCAAGTAAATATACACTCTAGCTAAACACTGGTCCCTTCCTTGAACAAAGTTTATTTGGCACGGAGTTCTGCGTGTAGCCAACAGCCTCCCCCAAGGAGCGCTCTAGGTAGGCTATCGGGCTTAGCTTCTTCTAAAACCCTGCAGTGTAAGAGGAAGAACTGTGCTTTGGTTACAGCAGGAACGCAAGCTGACTTTCTCCTGTAAGGATGGGGTCTTAAGGTATGACTTTGTAGAAGGAATGCGAAGCAGTTTTGGTTTCTCAGTGCCGCTCAGCCTAGGGCAATGAGGCAGATTTGCATGACTTGTAGGACGTGAGAGAGCACATTTCCTGGAGCTGTTGGAGAGCTGAGGAAATCTAGCTCTTCCAAGGAAGAGTGCAGTGTGTTGGCCTACACACAAATTACACAGAGTGACTGGGAAAGGTTTCCGGGCCTGGATGTTTCTTAGTAGCCCAGTGGAGACTGCCGGTACTCGGTGGTCTTCCAGGGAATAAGGTGCCCACGCGAGGTCCTCGGTGTCTTGAAAAGCTTACTAACCTTAAAAGGAAACAGACCTGAAACTAATGCCTCAAGGACTCCGCTCCAAGCTTCCACTTCGGCAGGGCTATTCTAGGCTTTACCTTGAGGAAATGACTCACGTCAAGTTTCCTTTTAGCTCTAGAGCGTCTCAGGCGAACCTCCCACCCAGGCTATGAAAGCACCCTGTTGATGTAGAGAACACTCGTTCCCTTCCCAGAGCCCTACCTACAGAGACTAGAGACCCGTCCTAAAATTGTTATTTAGGTAGCTTCAAGGCAGCTTGAATGGAGCATTCAAAATGGGTAAGCAAGGCTTGTGCCATAAGTTCCCCGTTTCCAGCGAACATGCAGCCTACCTCCTTGTGATTTCAACCAAGTAAATATACACTCTAGCTACACACTGGTCCCTTCCTTGAATAAAGTTTATTTGGCACGGAATTCTGCGAGTAGCCAACCGCCTCCCCCAGGGAGCGCTCTGGGTAGGCTATCGGGCTTAGCTTCTTCTAAAACCCTGGAGTGTAAGAGGAAGAACTGTGCTTTGGTTACAGCAGGAAAGCAAGCCGACTTTCTCCTGTAAGGATGGGGTCTTAAGGTTTGACTTTAAAGAAGGAATGCGTTGCAGTTTTGGTTTCTCAGTGCCGCTCAGCCTAGGGCAATGAGGGAGATTTGCATGACATATAGGACTTGAGAGAACACATTTCCTGGAGTTGTTGGAGAGCTGAGGAAATCTAGCTCTTCCAAGGAAGAGTGCAGTGTGTTGCCCTACACACAAAATACACAGTGACTGGGAAACGTTTCCGGGCCTGGATGTTTCTTAGTAGCCCTGTGGAGCCTGCTGGTACTCGCTGCTCTTGCAGGGAATAGGGTGCCCACGAGAGGTCCTCGGTGTCTTGAAAAGCTTACTAACCTTAAAAGAAAACAGACCTAAAACAAATGCCACAAGGAAACTGCTGCAAGCTTAGCTTCGGCAGGGCTATTCAAGGCTTTACCTGGAGGAAAGAACTCACGTCAAGTGTCCTTTATCTCTAGGGCGTCTGAGGAGAGGCTCCCACCCAGGCTATGAAAGCACCCTGTTGATGGAGAGAACACTCGTTCCCTTCCCAGAGCCCTGCCTACAATGACTAAAGACTCGTCCTAAAACTGTTATTTAGGTAACTTCAAGGCAGCATGAATGGAGCATTCAAAATGGGAAAGCAAGGCTTGTGCCATAAGGTCCCCTTTTCCAGCGAACACGCGGCCTACCTACTTGTGATTTCTACCAAGTAAATATACACTCTAGCTAAACACTGGTCCCTTCCTTGAACAAAGTTTATTTGGCACGGAGTTCTGCGTGTAGCCAACAGCCTCCCCCAAGGAGCGCTCTAGGTAGGCTATCGGGCTTAGCTTCTTCTAAAACCCTGCAGTGTAAGAGGAAGAACTGTGCTTTGGTTACAGCAGGAACGCAAGCTGACTTTCTCCTGTAAGGATGGGGTCTTAAGGTATGACTTTGTAGAAGGAATGCGAAGCAGTTTTGGTTTCTCAGTGCCGCTCAGCCTAGGGCAATGAGGCAGATTTGCATGACTTGTAGGACGTGAGAGAGCACATTTCCTGGAGCTGTTGGAGAGCTGAGGAAATCTAGCTCTTCCAAGGAAGAGTGCAGTGTGTTGGCCTACACACAAATTACACAGAGTGACTGGGAAAGGTTTCCGGGCCTGGATGTTTCTTAGTAGCCCAGTGGAGACTGCCGGTACTCGGTGGTCTTCCAGGGAATAAGGTGCCCACGCGAGGTCCTCGGTGTCTTGAAAAGCTTACTAACCTTAAAAGGAAACAGACCTGAAACTAATGCCTCAAGGACTCCGCTCCAAGCTTCCACTTCGGCAGGGCTATTCTAGGCTTTACCTTGAGGAAATGACTCACGTCAAGTTTCCTTTTAGCTCTAGAGCGTCTCAGGCGAACCTCCCACCCAGGCTATGAAAGCACCCTGTTGATGTAGAGAACACTCGTTCCCTTCCCAGAGCCCTACCTACAGAGACTAGAGACCCGTCCTAAAATTGTTATTTAGGTAGCTTCAAGGCAGCTTGAATGGAGCATTCAAAATGGGTAAGCAAGGCTTGTGCCATAAGTTCCCCGTTTCCAGCGAACATGCAGCCTACCTCCTTGTGATTTCAACCAAGTAAATATACACTCTAGCTACACACTGGTCCCTTCCTTGAATAAAGTTTATTTGGCACGGAATTCTGCGAGTAGCCAACAGCCTCCCCCAGGGAGCGCTCTGGGTAGGCTATCGGGCTTAGCTTCTTCTAAAACCCTGGAGTGTAAGAGGAAGAACTGTGCTTTGGTTACAGCAGGAAAGCAAGCCGACTTTCTCCTGTAAGGATGGGGTCTTAAGGTTTGACTTTAAAGAAGGAATGCGTTGCAGTTTTGGTTTCTCAGTGCCGCTCAGCCTAGGGCAATGAGGGAGATTTGCATGACATATAGGACTTGAGAGAACA
Organism: Balaenoptera physalus; assembly: GCF_965194825.1. Classification (NCBI taxonomy): domain Eukaryota; kingdom Metazoa; phylum Chordata; class Mammalia; order Artiodactyla; family Balaenopteridae; genus Balaenoptera; species Balaenoptera physalus. The sequence goes on from NW_028125532.1 coordinate 237,380, forward strand.
CATTTCCTGGAGTTGTTGGAGAGCTGAGGAAATCTAGCTCTTCCAAGGAAGAGTGCAGTGTGTTGCCCTACACACAAAATACACAGTGACTGGGAAACGTTTCCGGGCCTGGATGTTTCTTAGTAGCCCTGTGGAGCCTGCTGGTACTCGGTGCTCTTGCAGGGAATAGGGTGCCCACGAGAGGTCCTCGGTGTCTTGAAAAGCTTACTAACCTTAAAAGAAAACAGACCTAAAACAAATGCCACAAGGAAACTGCTGCAAGCTTAGCTTCGGCAGGGCTATTCAAGGCTTTACCTGGAGGAAAGAACTCACGTCAAGTGTCCTTTATCTCTAGGGCGTCTGAGGAGAGGCTCCCACCCAGGCTATGAAAGCACCCTGTTGATGGAGAGAACACTCGTTCCCTTCCCAGAGCCCTGCCTACAATGACTAAAGACTCGTCCTAAAACTGTTATTTAGGTAACTTCAAGGCAGCATGAATGGAGCATTCAAAATGGGAAAGCAAGGCTTGTGCCATAAGGTCCCCTTTTCCAGCGAACACGCGGCCTACCTACTTGTGATTTCTACCAAGTAAATATACACTCTAGCTAAACACTGGTCCCTTCCTTGAACAAAGTTTATTTGGCACGGAGTTCTGCGTGTAGCCAACAGCCTCCCCCAAAGAGCGCTCTAGGTAGGCTATCGGGCTTAGCTTCTTCTAAAACCCTGCAGTGTAAGAGGAAGAACTGTGCTTTGGTTACAGCAGGAACGCAAGCCGACTTTCTCCTGTAAGGATGGGGTCTTAAGGCATGACTTTGTAGCAGGAATGCGAAGCAGTTTTGGTTTCTCAGTGCCGCTCAGCCTAGGGCAATGAGGGAGATTTGCATGACATATAAGACTTGAGACAACACATTTCCTGGAGTTGTTGGAGAGCTGAGGAAATCTAGCTCTTCCAAGGAAGAGTGTAGTGTGTTGGCCTACACACAAAATACAAAGAGTGACTGGGAAAAGTTTCCGGGACAGGATGTTTCTTAGTAGCCCAGTGGAGCCTGCCGGTACTCGGTGTTCTTGCAGGGAAGAGGGTGCCCACGCGAGGTCCTCGGGGTCTTGAAAAGCTTACTAACCTTAAAAGGAAACAGACCT